>NW_015505592.1:1590102-1599062 GCF_001515645.1 Sinocyclocheilus grahami
TTTTTTTTAAAAAGAAAGCTGATTACTTCTAAATATTTGCATTATGCGCCCGATATTTTCCCCCCAGAAATGAAAGAAAAGAAAGGCAAATCTGTTTATTATCTGTTCCGCTGCACAGACCCTAGCACTGTTAATGATTGACAGGTAGAAGCCTAATAATTGACCTTTATCTTCCTAATGAACTGAGATTAATTATAACCTCAAGGTCTTGTCTGGGAACATACTAACAGTGCTGGGTGCGTTACCCGACTTCCCATGAGAACAACTATTCACAGAAACAAAATCACCATTTAAAACAGCGATTCTCAGCGGTGAATGCCATGACTTTGAGCTATTGCATACTATTTTTTTCGCATTTGTACTGCGCTCTTTTCAGTGTTGGGACGCTAACGTTTCATGCAAAATAAACCGTTTCGAACAGCATGGCCTATACTGGAAAAACGAGCAACAAATAGCCTGCAGATAATGACTGAACATTGCAACTGCAGCATGTTGCGTTTGCGTTTATCCAGCTTGTTGATCATTAGGAGGTTCATTAGGAGGGCCTACATGTTTGCACCTGATAAGAACTAGGCGTGAGTGGGTGCTCGTGCAAACACTAGTGTGAGAAAAGCCATGCGGCATCGCACCTGCGAGCGCGGAGTGGAAAAGGTCAGCCTGTCCGTCATTGTCCCTTTCTTTGTCAAGCTTAGCGCGAGTTAGCAGTGTATTTGAACCCAATGATCTATTCAGGAGAAACCTGTCAACTCATTTCAAGAAGAGTGAAATCGTTTTTTATTTAATGTTTCTACCATTAAAATATGTCATGAATCCTCTTCAATGCTCTTAAGAAGTGAAATGAAATGAATTACAATGAATGTTAATTCTGAATAGGTAGACGATTGATATTCAGAACCCTTTTTTTTAGTTTACAAGATATTTGGGTAACACTTTACAATAAGGTTCATTAGTTAAACATTAGTTAATGTATAAACTAACATGAACTAACCATGAGCAATACATTTGTTACTGTATTTACTAATCTTCACTAACGTTAGTTAATAAAAATACATTGTTAGTTCACAGTGCATTAACTAATGTTAACAAGATTTTAATAATGTGTTAGTAAATGTTGAAATTAACATTAACAAAGATTAATAAACGCTGTATAAGTGCAGTTCATTATTAGATCATGTTAATTAATGTAGTTAACTAATGAACCTTATTGTAAAGTGTTACCGATATTTGTACATACCATTTGATTGGACATTCATCTGTTTAGGCCTATATTTTGCTATTAAACATTTTCGGTTACCATTCTATTCGATTATGTTTATTAAGATATATTTGAAAACTATTTATCATTGTAGGTAATTTGAATTAATAACATGACTCTGTTATGAACGATATTCAATTAACTTGAACCAAACATAGGCTATATAATACGTTTAAAATCTTTTAAATAAAGTTAAATAGATGGGAACAAAAATATTGCCATAACAGCATCGTGTATTTCACCCCTCAGTGAAATAAGAAAAATGAATAATAGATCACCAGTCGAAATTATATCGACAACGTACATTCATTTGTAAAGTATTTTTGAGAGATTTTAAAGACGTCTAAATGTGCCCAGTTTTTATTTTTTTTTAAATAAGTCTACGTTTTCTTTTGTTGTTGTTATTTCGTATCTCTTTTAGTCTATAGTAGCCTATAACAAATTGTCTATCGCTCATTGTTATTGTTGTTTTAATTGCTGTTTTATCGTTTTATCAATTACATTTTGCACTTTTCTGTGGATAAAAATTATTTTTAGAAGATCAGTTGTGTTGACAAAAAAATGTTTGTGTGGCCAATTGACCGATAAGTCTTAAGATATGTGAAATGTATGGCTTGACGTTGAAATAAATGCGTGTGCAATGAATTAATTCGAATGCACTGGAAGTTTCTCAACTCTAAGGGCATCGAAATGAACCAATCAGAGAGTGTTTAGGAGGAGCGAGCTGGAGCGCGAGACAGTCAAAAACTGATGTCTGCACGCGCTCCAGGCATAACGTTGCGTCACGGGTATAGAGATGAAAACACGCAGTCATAGAGTAACAAAATCCACAACTCTCTTAAAGAATTAGACAATATTACAGACGGCCAGGCAAATAGTTTGGCCTAAGTAAAAGTTAATTCTCATTTTAGGCTAGTGTAAGAGGGGAAAAAAGAAAAAAAAACGCTCAAACTTATACTATTTTGTAATATATTTAGCTCGTAACATACTTGAGACTTAAAGTTTTCCTCAATGGATAAGTCGAGGAACTTTCGAATAGATGCGCTGTTGTCAGAGAGCTCTCAGCGGATGGTTCGCGAGGATTCGCCGGGACTGTGCACCGACGGCGCTGACATCGAGCCCGCGACCTGCAAACGGACAGAGAGCTCTCCTCCTCGCGCTTTTCACCTTCAGACAGGGGTCATACCCAAACCGGGCATGCTGAACATTTCTCACCCAGGATTAACGTTACTTTCCCAAGGGCCTATGCCAGGAATGTATCCCTCACCTATGTACTCCATCACGGCACTTGGAGCGCAGCATCCCACCTTCGCGTATTCAGGTTTCGCGCAGCCGTACCCGGAGCACCTGAAAGCAGCAGCCGTGGCCGGTTCGTTCCCGTTAGAACACTGGCTCCGGGCTGGACTCATAATGCCTCGCCTCGCAGACTACAGCGGTACGTGTCGCTTCTGCAGAATTATGCATATGCATTATAATATTTGTTCATTTTTATAGGTATATTAGTGCTTACTTTTTAAGAACGCCTTTGAATAAAAAAAAAGTCTAAATGATAATAATGCGTGTAATCTTGACGCAGAGATCTGGAAAATAGGCCTAAATTGTATTTACTTATTTTTACCCCAAGCGTATTTCCATGAAGCTGCAGCAATGATTATTATCATTTACAGTATTCATAAAGTTACAAATACATTTGCATGTATAAAACTTTATGTATTTTTTATGTAAAAAAATATATAACATCACATAAATATGTACAATATAAACGCATCTTTCTGCAAAATCACTATAAAGTGAACTCAGATGCCATAAATATTATCTAGCATAATTGAATCGGTATTTACTGCTAACGGAACTATAATGTAAGCTTTTTTATTTTCAGTCTTTTCATAGCATCATAAATGACAACTCCATTAAAACAGCCTGCTTCATCCAGAGGAAAACTATAAAGACACACTTAAAACGGTCTGAGCTTCATCAATAAAGTTATCTGGTAGCATTTATTGAATTTTCATTAAGTTAATGGTGCTCTCTGGTGTTTTAGTGTCCTTCCAAAGCAATATCTCCCAGTCATCAACAATAAACTGAAGTAAAGCTGTTATCATTATCTATTAGGGGGGAGGAACAAGAGGTGACTATGTTCTTGTTTGCTGCGTCTGCTTGGTGTCTTCACCGTATGTCTTTGTTTTTTGGCACAAGTCTTATACCTCCTTTATCAACTAACACTCTTCTCAGGGGCACCTCAGTCTGGTTTAATTGGAAAGTGCCGGAGACCACGCACAGCTTTCACCAGCCAGCAACTGCTAGAGCTGGAAAATCAGTTCAAACTCAACAAGTACCTATCACGACCCAAACGCTATGAAGTGGCCACTTCTCTCATGCTGACTGAGACACAGGTGAGGAGAAAGCAACACATGACAATTCATCATTTTTGCAGCAATGCCAAAGAAGATCAATTTTTGGTTCCCCAAAGAACCTTTCAGTCAACAATTCCTAAAAGAACTATTCCACACAAAAAAAAAAGCGAAGTGACATGTGGCGACCCATACTAGGAATTATTGCTCTGCATTTATCCCATCCAAAGCGCACACACACAGCAGTGAACACACACACCATGAACACACACCCGGAGCAGTGGGCAGTCATTTTTTGCTGCGGCGCCCGGGGAGCAGTTCGGTGCCTTGCTCAAGGGCACCTCAGTCATGGTATTGAAGGTGGGAGAGAGCGCTGTACATACACTCCCCCCACCTACAATCCCTGCTGGTACGAGACTCGAAACCACAACTTTTGTTGTTACGAGTCTGACTCTCTAACCATTAGGCCACGACTTCCCCACACTATTGTACTCAGTGTGAGGAACATTCTGAAGAACCTACTATAAAGAACCTTTAGTGCAAATTAAAAGGTTCAATGAATGTTAAAGGTTCATCATGGAACAATAGAGGCCAATAAAGAACCTTTATTTTTAGGAGTATTGGATGTTTTGGCAAATTGGTGACTGAATTTGTACAATCTTATTCATACGATCTGCTTACGTCCCATTGACGGTTAGGTTTGGGGTGCACCTTCATCCATTAAAAAGAAGGGATGGGGGAGAAAGACATACTGAGAACTGTGGGACAGCAAAATAATTCAATAATTCAATAAGAATTTCATAATAAGTTCATGAATATTTCCAAATGCTAATACCAATGGATCAACCTTTATGTGATTGATTGTGATGATTGTTATGTATTTGCCAGGTGAAGATTTGGTTCCAGAATCGACGGATGAAGTGGAAACGCAGCCGTAAAGCTAAAGAGCAGGCTGCGCAGATGGAAACAGATGGCTGTAAGTCAGGCAAGCGAGAAAACAAGCCCAAAGACCTCAGTCGCTGCAGTGCACACGATGACGATGAGGATCTGGACGAAGAGGAGGAAGATGAAGAAGAAGAGGAAGAGTTCAGAAAATCGATTAACGCAGGTGTGGGTCTACCTCACCCATCGGACTTCCTGCAGCACAGCTCCGCGCTGAGCTACAGCTCTCATGGCTCTTACTCTGATGACGACCTGGAAGAGATCGGAGGAGACCGAAAGATCAGACTCGGGTTATGAAGAACTAATGGCAGCTGCAGTCTGCATGTCCATGAACTGGACAGGTTTCAAATCCAACACCTCAAGACTGAAAGCTGTTGATGTCAAAACTATCGCTTAGACCAGATGAGTTCATCGTGACGATTATAGTCAAAAAAGTCTTAAATAAGTCTTCCGGTTTATTTGCACTTAATATTTTTTCTTGAAGGCTGCTTGTAAACTGCAAATGTACACTATTTCAAACTAATGTTTTTCTTATGTGATCAAAATCTTTACTATATATGTTAACATGAATGTTTTGGTTGAAAAAAGCTGTTGAACCAAATGAGGAAGCCTTTGCACTGAACGTCACAGGCTGTCACTTGTGCTCATTGGTCTCTTGAACACATCATGTTTAATAGTATGTAGTCGAGAGTGGATGCTGGGGAACAGAAGATTGCCCAGAGGTCATCGGTGTCAGCTTTCTTCCAGTAACTAGTGACCGGAACACTGAGGAACTGGTCAGTCCTCTGCAAATATTGAACATGGGCAAACTGTGAACAGTGCATTAGTTAGTCCATTAGTTTATGTAATGTTGATGTTGGTGTCTTTAATGTTATTTAACTGTTATAGATTATATCTAATTTATTCAACTGATATCAGGACTCAGTTTGAAGGATGTGTGCCCTTCAAAGATTGCTGGTAAAATATGTACTTGGAGACAAAAAGGAAATAAACAAAATCCATTCTCTCACTTGAACCCTATTGAAATGCTGATTTTATGTGTTCAGCTCATGAGTGAAAGGATTAAAACTGTAAATGAATATCACCTCCATCCTACATAATCATCGGCCCACTCTCCTCTCCATTTTAACCTCTAGCTGACACAGATGGTGATTAAAGCGCAGATGAATCTACAGTGCATTATAAACAATGCAGGCCCTGATATTTATGGCCACAGCCTCTCAAATATGAATTACTCAGGGGGGTTTACTGATAGGCAAATAATTAAGTTAATGAAGGAAAAGCAAAATAATCTACTCCTTATGCTGATGTCACCGGGCCATTTAATTCGAAAAGATGAATTACCTCAGTGACCAAAAGAGCATTTTTACAGGGGTGTGGTGTAAGGCCAGCAATTAAATATTAAAGCAGAGAAGGTGCAGTGTTCTCAGCCAAGCTAGAATAGAACATATTTATATGTTAATTAAATGCATTGCAGTGGCGGGAATAAACACCCTGCCAAAGTAAAGCAACAGAATTTTAACAGAATTACAGCTTCTATGCAATTATCAACGCTGTCAACTTTTTAAAAAGATATAAAACAGAAAATACCTTTGCATACTCTCCAGAAAACCCACTGTGCCACTTTATCAATAACATTTAATTTAATGATCCTCTGAGGCAATCACCTTTGCTGTCAGATTTCCTTAAGGCAAATCACTTAAGCTAATAGAGAGGTAAAGAAATGAGTGGCAGGGTCATAAATTTACACCAGCCTCAGTTAACCTCAGACAGACATATAACAGATCCTGCTATTGCAATAAATGGAGAGAAGAGCAAATAAATGTAAATGCACCACTTTAGCGTACAGCTGTTTAAAGTAATACAGATATTGCCTAATGCAGTATGGTCTTTATATGTTCATATTATCGGTCAGATGAAATTTAGGTTCATATCTGATATCGGCCCAGATCATTTATGCACTGTCTACATCCACATCTGTTTTTATATAATATGATATAAAAGCTATATGAAATATTTGAAGCCCACAAATGCAGCACTATTTGAACTCCTGTGGTTTGGGTGTTTGTTTTTTAGGTGCAATGTTGACGGATCATCCGGTGAATCCTCTAAGCTCAGGCATTCCCTTTGGAGTCACACACAACCCACATAGAAAGGTAAGGTGTTTTTTTTAAAGGTGGAAATAGTTAGATTTTATTATGTGGGTCAACATGGCAGACATGGGATCGTTGTCATTCTTTTATTTCAGCAAATATTTCCCAGGGTGGAGTTTTGTAAGTAAATTGATGTTCAAAATAAATAAATAAATAAATGTACAGATAAATAAATAAAATAACTTTATATTTAAAAGGTGTCACATTTATATAGGCTAATTAAGTTGACTATGGGACCTGCATTTTCAGCAATATTTAGACAAAGAAACAATTATAATAAAACTCAACATATATAACATATATAAACCTATAAAACCCAGTAATTTGACCCGATAAAAATTACACTTAGAACTTGTAGTTATGGAGTATAATAATTGTTCCAACCTCCGTGTTTGATAGCTAGCCCCAATTTCTTATTCAGTCTATGCTCTGTAATTATTTGTTGTTCATTATTCTTGCCTACTTAATCATGTTTCATTATTCTGCTCTTTGCAGCTAGTTTCTAATAGTATTTCTATTGTAATCGTTTATATATATAAAAAAAAAATAATAAAAAAAAAGATTTTGCATTTTTGCTTTTTACCATCAGTCTGCTAAAATGCTTTGCTGAAATACACTGCCATCTGCTGGTGAAAAAAACCAATGGACTATATGACTTGATTACCTTTATTTTCAGAGGGTCTCACGCCTCATGTCAGGGAGTCCTCTGAAAAGTACTCAAAACTGCTTCTTTGGGGTAGAAACCTGGGCTGAGTTGGTCTGGGAGGGCTGGGAGCCAGGAAATCACTGTTCCTTAAAAGCATACATGGAAAACTCCAGAAACTCACCTTCAGGTCAGTCCACTTAAAACAATAACTCATTAAGACCAAAAGTTACTTTTTCCATAATTCAAAGCAAACTGAAAGACATATTTTTTATTTTATTTATTTATTTTTTTTAACTTTTTTATTTAAATTGTATTTATTTTTATTTTTTTTGATGAATAGAATGTAAAAAAACAGCATTTATTTGAGATATAAATCTTTAGTAACATCACAAATGTCTTTACTGTCACTTTTAATAAATGTAATGCTTTGCTGAATAAAAGTGTTCTTTTTTTTATCTTTCTGACCTAAAACTTTCGAACTGTAGTGTTTAAATTGTTGTATTTTGTCCATTTCAGATCTCCTGCTTCCAAGTTCTTCAGCACACCATTTCCTCAGACCATCCTTCTGAGCCCAGGAACGTCTTACTCACTCACAGTTACTTTTCAGCCTCTTGAGAAAGTACAGTTTAAATTATCTGTGCTTCTTATTTAATATATCATCTTAAGCTGGTTATATCATTGAAGCATTCATTAATCCTATGATTATGATGAATTTTAAAATCAACATTTACAGCAAGTAATGAGAGATATTATTTGCGTGACTAGATTTGCATGTATTCTTCTTTCTCGCCTTGCTCTTTCCAGTGTGAGTATGCAGACGCTATAGCGTTTCAGGGTAAGGCAGGCACATTCCAGGTGTCTCTGCGAGCTGTGACTCCTCATCATGCCCTGGAGGTACCAGACACAGTGATGCTGCCACCTTGTGCTGCTCAGCACAGCTCCCAAACCAGCTTCCTCTTTCGTAATTCCAGGTAAAGCATGACTAAAGATAATCTGAGCTATAGAGAAAGTGCAAAGAAAGTGCTGAAACCTGTGAATGCACTGTTTGTGTCCCCAGTAAGCTGCAAACAGGATTCAAGTGGTTTGTGGACCCTCAGTTCCAGCTGTCCCCTGAAACTGGACAGTTAAAGCCTGGAGAAGAATGCAGGGTTACAGTAGAGTTTAAACTCCAGCAGGCTCTAGTGTATCAGACTGAGGCCAGCAGTGCTTTTGGAGATGATTGGGAGAGCAGCTGTGCTGTGCTTCTGCGTGGGCTGTGTGAGAACACTAAGCTTTTCAAAGAATTTCAGAAAGCACATTTAGGATATATACTGGTTGTTTCTACCATTTTAAAGAAATAAAATCATTCATTTTCTACATAGAGAAATAAATGTTTAACAATTCTGTATCCACCTTATTTTTTAATGCGGAAGTAAGCTGTTTTCTGCTTAGGGAACTGGTAGGGAAATGACAAGAAGAATAACAAAATGCAATAAACTAAAATTGTTTGTGCTACAACCCAGTATGTTTATAATTAAGACAACACATTAAAATAATATGGTAAAACACAAGTTTGCAATATCAAGCAACAAAACGAGCTGTTTTGTACAGCTAAAAATAGCTGGAAGCGGATG
>NW_015505592.1:1599944-1601508 GCF_001515645.1 Sinocyclocheilus grahami
ATAGTGGACAGCATTAGTGTGGACTACCTCTCTCTTACCTGTCCTGGAGCTGTAAGCAGAGACCTGCTCAAAGTGTCAGGAACCTGCATAGGTACAATATATAACCCTACAGTAAGAGCTTTCCAAACATCTGCTCGTAAACATATCAAACTGTCTGACAGTCTTCTTCTGTCTACTATAGGTCCAATAGTGTCTCTTAGTACTTCTGTGTTGGACTATGGCTGTGTTGAGGAGGGCACAGAAGTCGCACACAATGTACAGATCATCAACTCCTCTGCAGTATTGGCCCATTACCAGTTTGATGTGATCACTGGCAGCCATAGTGTGTTCAGCATTGATAAGCCTTGTGGCTCTCTGCCAGGCAGCAGCAAACTCACTCTGCGTGTGAAGTTCTGCCCACATCAACCTATAGCTTATCACAAGACAGTGATCTGTTTGCTGCTGCACAGGGTAGTCTGTCTAGCTGTCTGTTTTTAATTTCTGTCTATCTGTTTGTTGGCTTCTTGGTTGAATATCTGCTCTTTCTTAGAATGAATCTGCTACGAGGGCTCACCTGTTATCCTCCTGACATACTGAGTGCCTTGCTGGATGAACACAAATTAAAACTTGATGATAGCGGAGCATTGCTAATCCAGGAGGTGTGTGTTTGTCCATCTGCACTGTGATGTAACATACAAATGTTCTGACATCTAAGAGTTAAGTCAAACATTCTAACCTCATATTCTTATATCTAATTCACAAAAAAATCAGGTACACCACAGCTAACAACAACAACAACAACAAAGGAAAACTGGAAAACAAGCATGCATGTGACATCACATAACACTGCATCTAACTTCCTTTAGATTCCAGCAGAGGGCACTGACAAATCCACACTTCTCTTCAACCCGTGCAGTCCTCTGGAGGAGTATTTCCATGTTAATTCAGCACCTGAAGTGGAAACAGACAACACCTCAAACCCCTCCAGATTCCCCAACCCCCATGTTACAGTTCAGCCGTCTAAGCTCCTTTTTTATGACGGCCCAGCATCTAAGTCAGTCTCCATCACCAACCACAGCAAAGGCAAGTTCTGTCTGATGTAGACTCATGGAGCTGAATCCCCTTTCTCCATCTCTCCTCTCTCCTGTGAGCTGGGCCCATTAAAGAGCACAGCCTTCAGAGTGACATACAATCCCAACCAGCAGAACATCTTCCATGCAGCACAGCTTGAGTGCAAATGTCATGTAGTGTATTTCAGCCTTAAAGTAAATTGATTTGGTGATCTCCAGCAATTGTATTCAATATGTAAATGGGATGTAAAGAGAACAGGAGTTCTGAATTTATTTTTTGTCATCCCCAGGTTCTGAGGGATCATAGAAATGTGGAGGATTGGACTTTGTGTCCACCCTGGTGCCTTACAGTCAGGGTGAGCGGTCACTCATTTCAACCTGGAAAAGAGCACTTCATCCCCAACTTCTCTCTTCAACACCCTAAAGTAGTGAGTCTGATAATGCTTACATCTTTCAACATAATATGTGGAGAGACTGTAGCGAATCAGCTCATGGGGAAATATGAATAATTAACC
>NW_015505592.1:1601518-1602388 GCF_001515645.1 Sinocyclocheilus grahami
CGAGCTGTTTTGTACAGCTAAAAATAGCTGGAAGCGGATGACACCAGAAGCCAGACACATTAAATTTACAAAAAAGGCCGCACCCACTCTTACGGCAAAAATAAGGTGAATAAATCTTAAAAGACAGACATACTGTTAGCTCAGAAGTTTTTATTAAAAATAGTCAAAAATATATATTTAAAAACAGCATATAGTATAAAAACATATATTTTATACAACATATACTATTTTATATAAAACAAGTATAAATTTATGCACATACAAATATGTGTTTGTGTCTGTGTTTGTATGCATATTTGTATATGCATAAATTTTAAATAGGTTGGTTTTTAAACAACATATAAAAACCTATATGTTGTATAAAATGCTTTAAACTATTTTTTATTTTAAGTTATTTTTACCAATTAATATAAATATTTTATATTTTACCATCCTTCTTTATTCAGTTATGTCATTTTAAGTGTTTCATGGTATTTTGAGATCATTGCCTCTTAAAAGTTCCACAATCTCTACATTTTGTTGGCCAAGAAATATTTATTGAAGATTTTTTTTTTATTAAAATGTAAACCAACATTTTTTTTAATCCCAGGCCACTAAAAAGTGAATGCCAATTATATTTGTATAAAGTATTTTAACATCAAAAGAATGACTCGCATCACATTTAAATTCCTTTCCACAGCCAAGTACCCCCACCTCCAGATCCGCTCCATGGGTCAGGAGGAAGGCTGTAAGGTGCTGGAGTTTGGCAGTGTGGCAGTAGGAGACTCTCTTGAAAGACACTTTGAGATCTACAACCTCTCCACTGTATGTTTCCCTCCGCCCTACTTTTTTGCTCATTGATTTTTTTAGACGTTACTTAGATATTTCTCA
>NW_015505592.1:1612043-1671096 GCF_001515645.1 Sinocyclocheilus grahami
CAAAATATATATTGTGTGTTGGAGTGGTCCAGACGCTACAGAGACCATAACCATAATTGGAAAGATACTGAATGTAAATACACTTAAAAGGTTTTAACACCATCCATCTACCTCCAGGTATTCCCTGCACTGAAGCAGGTATCATACCGCAGTATTCTCCTGCAGAATACAGGGAACCTGCCCTTGATCTTCAGATCCAGAGGAATGTCCACCTGTATGCATGCTGCCACTCAGTGGTCTGGACCTAGCAGGCAGCCACTAGATCCTTACCTTCAGATGCACTCCATCACCGGATCACCCTGCCAGTATCCCTTTGACATTGCATCTGAATGCCAGCCCCAAACACACACAGGTTAACACAATGTCTTACATGGCAGTAAGATAGTACAATATAGTGATTGAAGCCACTTCCAAAAAGCCAAAAATCTATATTGATACCTCTAGAGACACATTATCATGAAGAAAAGGATCATTAATAAGGTCATGCACTCATTTTTGACAGTCTGTGATCTTAATAAAAAATATTATCTGAGTATTACTGCCAGTTTCTCTAATAATTTTATTATACTGCTACTTCCTCAATAGTAATTTATATTAATACAAGACACAAGTATGACATTTCAACATAATTTATGAATAATGTCAGTATAACTGCATTAGGAGTTGGACACAGACACATTAGTCTTTTAAATATAATAATTAATAATTAAATATTAAAATAAAGTGATGTAGCAAGAACAAACATGATCTAACAATGAACAAAAGAGTATTTATTATTTAACATTAACCAAGAATCACCCCCAAAGACCCCAATGTTGTGCTGAAGAACTTTGTTATGACATGAGGATGAGTAAATGTTGACAGTTTTCAGTTTTTGGGTAAACAATCACTTTAACGCTTACATATCCTAACACAGACTGCCAGCGATACAATCAGTTGTGCCATTAGCCTATTTATAAAATTAACCTGTACTTTTGATACTGATACTAGTTTTAATATTAGTTGCTTTTATTTATGTATTTTTCTATTTTACCTGTACTTGTATCAATTTCCATTAAGTTATCTGTACTTTTACTAAAGTGTGACACTGCATGCCTAAAAATCATTAAACTCATCAACTAATTAAAAAGTAAACTAGGAATTTCTGAAACTGAAAGCTGTGGTTTTGATGGGCCATTTTAGCCTACAAATGAATCTTTTGTAGGTACTGAATGTGGTCGCTGTAGCAGAGAAGCTTTTCATGAGCGTGGAGGGGGATGGAAGTCTGTTCTTTCAGCCCACAGCCGTGGGCTCGTGCTCTGAGAGAACCCTGCAGGTGAAGAACATGAGCAGAGTGCCAGTGGAGTTCAAGTGGAGGCTGCGTAGATCTGACCAAAGGTTTCTGACTGTTCTGACGGACACAGACATGCTCCAGCCCAATGAATCAAAGGTAAGGCTGCAGTGTAATTGTGGTATTTTGGGGTATAGTAGTTTCAGTCTTATTAATGAAAGTTTTTGTTTGCTTTCAGGTACAGAAATGGTCCTTTGCCCCTATAGAGGAGATGATGTACAACATGAAGCACAGTCTCGCCTGTCCAAACGCCACAATGCAAGAAATCCAGGCTTACCATTAAGGCTGTCGGATTGGCATGCACAGGTTCTCTCCAGGTGTGTTACCTGAATGAAATTAAGAACATCTAATCAACTGTACAATGGAGTGCATATTATCAATGACACAGATTTGCTTACACTTGGTTAGTGACCTTGCGTTGGGATGGGTTGATTGTGTACACTTTCCTATAATTTTTATATAAAAAGTCATAACTTGTTATTTTTTTTCGCAGGCAGAGCATCCTGTTATAGATCTTGGTGAGGTGCTGGTGGGAAGCTGTAAGTCATTTGATGTCCCTCTACTGAACGACAGCCCCTGTGCTGTCAGCTACTCTCTGATCACACAGCAGAGCGTCACTGTTACAGGCCTCCCAGAAGATATGACTCAAGATCCTTTGGGTTGGAGACACTTACATTGTCAACTCACTAGAAATATTTTTACTGCCGTTGCTAGGACTCTGTGTCTCACTTTAAATGCCTCTCTGTCTATATTCAGCCATATACAAATTATTTACACTACCATTCAAATTGATACTTTATTTAGTAAGGATGCATTACATTGATCAAAAGTGACCCTAAGGACTTTCAGAATGTTACAAAAAAATCTATTTCAAATAAATGCTGCTCTTTTGAACTTTCTATTCTATTTCTATTCTATTCATCTATTAAGCAGCACAACTGATTTCAGCATTAATAATAATAAGTAACTATATTTTACTGTATTTTTGATTTTAAAAAATCTTTCAAAAACATGAAAAAATCTTACCCGACCCCAAAATTTTGAACAGTAATGTAGTTGTTTTATGTTGTACTTATGATTGCTGTCAAGTCAGTCTTTATTATTTATTTATTTATTTAAATTAAGCCTTACTTTTTCAGTTCTGGAGATGGAGAATGTAAGTGGGCCTTGGAGTTATAAAGGTCGAGAACCTTAGAGGATAAAATTACTTTAAAATGTTTTATTAATTGTTTAATTATTGGCAGATCCTTACAGTCATCTGCTAGATATCATGTGTTTATTTTTAATAGTCACAGATGTGCTAAATGCTTAATCTGCACAGGTGTATGAGCTGTATAATACAGGCGCTCTCCCGCTTAGATATCACATCGACACCACTCCACTGGAGGAACTGATGGAGGAGAACTTCAGTCATCCAGTCTTACAGTGTCTGAACCCTGGAGGAGAAGTGGAACCAGGCCACACCGCCCTGGTGGAGTGGATCTTCTCCCCACTGGAGGCTAAAACATACAGTGTTAGTTACTCCACAATAACTTCCTCTTAAAATAAACGCACTGTTAATGCCCCTGCTGCCAAAAACATTTCACATAGTAACACTTGTTTTTGTCTGAAAAGACATTACGGTCTACTTTAATATGCAAACCATTTAGTGATTTGTACTGAGATTGCCACACAATTCCAGATGGACGTACCTATTCATGTGGTGGAGGGGGACAGCATGTTCGTAACTTTTGAGGGCCAAGGCTTTGATGAAAGAGAGTCAGAACCCATTCAAATACAGGATGGTTGTATTACTGTGCCTTGCACTAAAAGAATCCCAGTACCTAGACTAGTAAGAAAGTGCTTGATGATATAAGCCATATATAAGAAATGTTCCACATAAAAAGGAAGCCAAAATTTTCTCTCTTTCTTTGTGAATAGGTGGTGTTCCTGTCAGAAGAGAGAGTGTGTTTTGGTGATATCCCAGTGGGCTCTCATAGTACACGCATCCTTTTTTTTGACCAACGTCTCACACACTGACAATGTTGTATAAATGGAATGGAACAAGCACAGAATGCCAGCAGGTATGTAGATTTAAAAATCTGCTATATAGCACAAAAGTCATATGGGCCACTTTTGTAGTGCTTCCATAATGTTTTTTGAAGCTTGACAGAAGTGAAATATCCCTATGGAACAATAAACATTGTCATTATGTGCAAAAGCACGGCATGATTCTTCATAAATGTTTTTTTTGTGCCACAGAAATCATTTCAGTATAAGGGTTTGGAACAAACTGATACAATGTGTAATTAATCAGATAACATGGCCAGTCTACTCAGTATATTGACTATTGACTGCATGTGTTCATTTGTTTGTTCATCACGTTGACCACAGACTGTAAAGATCTGCCCTGAGAGTGGTCGTCTAGCACCAGAGGAGAGTGTCCTTTGCATCCTGACAATACAGGCCTCAGACAGCACTACTTTCTACCAGCAAGATCTCATCTGTGAGGTGACAAATACAAAGATACACCAGTGAACACATGCACAGAGACACATACAGTATGCATATATTTGATAAGGTACACTACCGTATAAATGTCAGTAATCTTTTTTTATGTTGTGAAGGAAATCTCATATGCTCACTATGGCTGCATTTATTTGGCCAAATAGTTCCCTTTCATGGGAACTTCGAACTGCGTCCTCTAGGGGTCGCTATGGGGGACGCCTCGTCGTGACCCGTGTCTGAAGCATACATTGAAAAAACACCAACTCGTTGGCCGGCGACAGCCATGACGTCACTACCGGTGCAACTATAGTATAAATTGGCGCCGGGAGCTACACATCATTCTCTTCTTCGTCTTCATTGACTGTTTTGTTTGAAGCGTGCATTTCTGTGGTAAGAGCGATCTCTATTCATCTCATTATGGCGAGCACTAGCAAAGCGTTTAAGGATGTGTGCATCCGTGTTGACGTTGTTTAACATCTGATGACACACACGATCTATGCGTTGTTTTTGTTTGGGCAAAGAGCACGCACGCGATGTCTCCGAGGGGGCAATCGGCGTGCACTGCGAGCGTTTTTTCCAAGAGAAAAAAAATAAATAAAAAAAAGCTCCGCTCTCGTTTGTCTCTCTTTTCGAGGAAAGAGGGGCACTACCGTATCTGGGTCGCCCTGAGGGGTTTTCCCGATCACCAGGATATCCTCTTGAAGCATCACCCCCCTCACCATTGAGGGTTATAGTGAGTATGATGTTTCTTTCGAGCATTAATCGTCTCTGAGGAGTTGGATTCCTCGCTCCATGGGCTGTCCTCGTGGTAGTATGAGATAGAGATCGCTCTTACCACAGAAATGCACGCTTCAAACAAAACGCAAGCTTCAGACGAAGAAGTGAATGATGTGTAGCTCCCGGCGCCTATTTATACTATAGTCGCACCGGTAGTGACGTCATGGCTGTCGCCGGCCAACGAGTTGGTGTTTTTTCAATGTTTGCTTCAGACACGGGTCACGACGAGGTGCCCCCCATAGCGACCCCTAGAGGACGCAGTGTCTCGTTCCCTACTCAGGGAACCATGGTTACAAAAGTAACCTGAGACGTTATTAAATCATATATCAAAAAACAATAATATTGTGAATATTATTGCAGCCTAAAATAGCTTTTTTCTATTTGAATATATTTTAATATGTAATTTATTCCTGTGATGCAAAGCTGAATTTTCAGCATCTTTACTCCAGTCTTCAGTGTCACATGATCCTTCAGAAATCATTCTAATATGCTGATTTGTTGCTGATTTAAGAAACATTTCTTATTATCAGTGTTGAACACTGTTGTGCCGCTCAATATTTCTGTGGAAACAATGGTAAATTTTTTCAAAATTATTTGACTAGAAAGTTCAAAAGAACAGCATTTATTTGAAATGGAAAACTTTTTTAACATGATAAATTACTTTACTCTCATTTTTGATCAATGTGTCCTTGCTCAATAAAAGTATTAATTTCTTACTGACCCCAAACTTTTGAACGGTACTGTACATACTAAGTTATATAACACAATCATGACTGTACTTTCAACTTTCTGAGTGCATTTACCAACTGGATAAATGCACTCAGGTTATGGATAAATGCACACATTTAAAGGGGTCATATGATGTTGCTAAAAAGAACATTATTTTGTGTATTTGGTGTAATGCAATGTGTTTATGTGGTTTAAGGTTCAAAAAACACATTATTTTCCACATAATGTACATTATTGTTTCTTCTCTATGCCCCGCCTTTCTGAAACGCGTAGATTTTTACAAAGCTCATCGGTCTGAAAAGCGAGGTGTGCTGTGATTGGCCAGCTATCCAGTGCATTGTGATTGGCCGAATACCTCAAGCGTGTGACGGAAATGTTACGCCCCTTACCATATTGTGATGCCCTGTCCGGCCGGAGCGACGAGACAAAAACATTAAAACCCATTATAAACGAGGCATTTGTTGCATCTAATGGGGACATAATTACTGATTATAATGACTTATACTGTCTTTTTACGCGTTGCGGTGCATATCGTGCTGCATAAACATAAAACCATGTCTGCATTTGTGATCAGTGAAACGACAAACAACAAGCGCTACTCAAAACTCGCGTTTGAATCGTCAGTGGCAAATATAAATATGAAAACTTACTTACAGGCTGTGAGTCAGAAGCGCCAGACTGTCCTTGCAAAGTTGGATTTGCCCCACTTTATAGAAACAGACACCGGCATTGTAGGCTACTCTCACAGGAAACAGTCCTCGTCCTCGGTTGAACGTGGTAGGCGTGGTTGACTCTTAACTTTTATAAAGAATATCTCTTTGGATTTGAGACTTTAGTCTTTGCAACTTTACAGATCTTCTTTATGCACCAAGAGCTTGTGACACTCCAAAGAGAAAGGAAAACTTGAAATCGCATCATATGACCCCTTTAAGTCTTTAATGCTGACAAATATTATTTCACAATTTATTCACTGTATCAAAACATCATTTAAAAAAACGAATTGACCTTCTCAGGAAAGTGCAGTGTTTGAACAGAAAACTGGCACAAGGAAATATAAGGTAAACAACACCAGAAAAATTACAAATAAGTCTTATTTACAAGTTAATACATTCAAATGTTGGGTTTAATTTACATGGTAGCAGTCAGCTGAAGCAGTATTTATGTGTACATTATATTTAAAAATGAGACATCAATATTTTGTTCGTCATGTGGCAGACTCTTCCACCCATCCGTAGCAGTGATCAAGCTGTTAGCGGTCCCTCAGTGAGACCCAGGGCTGAACAGCGGGCTCAGCAGCAGACAGGTCAGGAAAAGAGAAGACGTCCCGAGCCTCCCCGTCCTGCAGTACTCCACTTAGGTGTCACTCTCACAGCCTCATGGAGTATCAGACACATTTCTCCACTCAGTTCAACACTCATTACATCAACAGGTACAATGGGGTGCAAAACTTTGAAAATCTATGAACTTTTTATTTAAACCTGGAGATAAAGAGTAAGTTAGAGGATTAAAAATGAATAAGTCTGACATGATGATGGTTTCTTTTTTCCTTATATTTCTTTCAGGTCTAGGCAACCCAAGCTTTTTCTTTCTGGGACAGGTGAGAGATGCCACTGTCCTGCAGACCTGCCCCCTCTTTATTTACTCTGGGTCCTGAGAGAGACATTATCACACACGTTCTCACCTCTTTACTACAGTATGTCTTATATTGTATTATTAATACAATTCTTTTCAAATGTTTGGGGTCAGTCAGTTTTTTGTTTGATTCTTTGTTTTAAATGAATATGTTTATTGAGAAAAGATGTTTTAATTTTTAATGCATTGATCAAAAGTGACAAAGACATTTATAATGTTATGGAAGATTGTATTTCAAATAAATGATGTTCTTTTAAACTTTTAATTCATCAAAGAATCATGAACATTTTTTAGCATGGTTTCCACAAAAATATTAAGCTGCACAACTGTTTTCAACATTGATAATTAATCAGCATATTAGAATGATTTCTGAAGGATCATGTGACACTGAAGACTGGAATAATGGTGCTGAAAATTCAGCTTTGCCATCACAGGAATAAATCACATTTTAAAATATATTCAAATAGAAAACAGGTATTTTAAATTGTAACAATATTTCACAATATTGGCGTTTGTACTGTATTTTTGATCAAATGCAGCGTTGGTGAGAGACTTCTTTGAAAAACATTCTAAAACCTGACCCCCAACTTTTAAACGGTAGTGTACGTTTTGCAACTTTTCTGATGTATCAAATGGAACAACTGTCATTGCTACTCTTGCTCAGTAGGAGTTCACACTGGTCGTGGTCGGTCATTCTGTGTTTTCCTACAGGAGTCTCCTAGATGAGCCTCAGTTCCAGCAGTCTCTGGTAGAGGGCGACATTGAGCAGGGGCCGTACGTCACACAGCTGCGGCCTGCTCCTTCGCTCCCCACACAAACACAACCCCGCTCTGCTGCAGGCAGCCAGAACCCTGTCGAAATGTTTAGTGTGTCCAGTGTCACTCCAGCAGAGACTTACACAGGAAACTATAGCACTGCAGACAGACCCAAGAGTGAGTGTGACCAGGAGTCTCTGAATGAAGTCCAGGAGGAGATAAAGATGAAGGTCCAGGAGTCCATTCGCAGGTGTGCTGTGACACTAGAGAGGCTCTTATAACACTAGAGAAGAAAAAATTTAGTCGTAAATCAAATGTTGTCATTTAAACAACTAATCTTCGTTCTCTCTCCTTCTTTTCTGCAGGTTGCCTGAGTTTTGTGACCTGGTGGAGGACATTTTGCTGAACATGTTGCAGAACCTAATGACGGAAGCTTTCTTGGGTGAGCTGGTGCTGACGACACGACCCCGAATCATTGCCATCTTTCATTGCCATCACCATCTTTCTTCCAGGTCACATCTTCATTTTATGTTGATCTCACTTTATCTGTATCAGTTTTTTTTTATTACTTTTTTTTTTGCCATAACCTTTTTTTTAATAAGAAATGTACCCAAGTGGCATTGACTCTTCACTGAAGAGGTATTAGCCAGGACTTTATTTTTCATTTTATGCATGTGTAGGAAAAACAGTCTTGGCTCCAACAGACAGTACAAGGCCGAATCGAATGACAACAGGTAGCAGATGCACCCCCTAGTGACCAGCCCAAGCCCATACATGTCTACTCTAGCCATGGTCTCAAACCTGGAGCCTGAGCAGCAGTGAGCCGTACTGCACTATTAACTTAACACTCAGTATCTGTATGACATGCTTGAGACTGATTTGTATTAAACTGTCTTTAAAAATGACAAACCCTGGTGTAAATTCACTGAGTCTGTCCCATCACCAGCAGCTGGATCTTTCAGACTAATGCTGACATAGCTCAACACATTGTCTTGGTTCTAAACAAAGTGCAAAGTTAAACGTCCGAGAGTTCCTTGAATTTTGAAGCAAGAATTGTAAAGAAACTATACGTGTGGGTCACATAAACTACAGTAGTAATTTCTACATATAGACATAAATGTATGCATTTTAAATAAGGCAGCTCCAGATGTAGTGTTTTTGTTTTATTTGTGCTGACTGTCTTGAATTTGGTTAGTCCCAAGGGCATTTAAACAGTGCAGTCACATGGCCAGAGTCGCCCATTATCAAGTTAAGGACACCGCCTGTGAGAAATAACTTCAGCACAAATTTCTGTCCTAGTGCATGGAGGATGTTGGCTCTACTATAAGGAACAATAACTATGAGTATGGCGTACTGAATTTTAGCTCATTTTAGGGTAAAAAAACTTTGTTGTCTTAAATGGGCGCCTTTTATTCTGGCTGCTGTCCTATTCTTGAAACTACTGAGGAGAAAGATTGTATATTAAGGTAAGTGACAAAATATTGGTGTTTTTCTTGTATACAATTGTATAAATTTTAATCATTGCATACGATTTTTCCTTGTGTGTAGTTAAAGAGATTTATTATGAAAAAAAAAATATTACAAGAGAGTGATGTTTTTATGATAGAAAGGGTTAATACATGTTTTGAGTATTGAATATTATAGTACTATATCCAGATGTATTTGTGAAATATAGTTTAATAAAGTCTTTGAATACAGTGTTGCCTCCACCAGGACCAGTATGTCCAGTGGCAATGAGACAACAGTGGCTCATGAGCTGCAGGACAGCAGATCTGGACCCGAGAAGGAGGGGAGGACCTGGAGCAGCATTCAAACCTCCATCTCCACTACTGAGGGGTCTGAATTACACGCATTCATCAAGATGAGGAACAAAGTGGACAAAGATACTGAGGTGAGAAACAAATACGCATGCACTCTTGGATGCAATTCTTAAATTGTGACTAGCTTGTAAATTTCATGGATTTTTTTTTAATGTCCATATGAATAACAGCCTACACAATTCTTGAAATTAACTTTGTGAATTCTGGGAAAGGTCTTTGAAGTTATGTATTATATATTATATTATAATTGAGTTTGTGTGTAATGTTGGTCGCATTTTTAGTTTAATGGTCATCTCTACCCACGCTACACAGCTGTCACCTTTTTTACACATCCAAATCCAAACATTCAAATCACACTGCAAAAGAAAATCTTTTTCAGATTATTTTATGCAGTTATGCCTGGACCAGCACAAAATCCATAAGTCCTTCTATTCGTACTGCTTCGTGCTTTAGAGAAGATGTGACTTCAACTTTTTTGTATTTGACTTTGGCTACGAGTAAATACATCAGAATTCAGGCTGATGTAATTTGCCAATTTTCTCAAATTGAATTCAGCTCAACTGTACCAGAAAGACAAGTGATGAAGAGTTCACTTCAGACACAAACCTAAAGTGAGATGAGCACACTGATCTGGTCATTTTAACTGTAAACCACAATCAGATGATCAGAGCAGAAATTCTTGCTTGGCATTAATCTTAGGTCTTGTTTTTTTGTTTTAGTTTTTTATAAAATGCAATATTTGTGATTTTAACAACCTCATTTTGTTCATGTTTCCTGTATGTCAGTGTCCACTTCATACAGTAGCTTTAGCTTTTCTCATATTTATCAGGCTGTTGACAACTGGAGAGCACATGTTCTATAATGCACTTCTGAACTTGTTAGAATCAATCAATGGTAAACCTATGCCTCCATCCACAAAGCTCTTCAAAGCTTTCTTTGTGTCTTGCTCTTTGACTGCACTTCCACTATTTGTGTGTGTGTGTTTTAGGAATGGGAGAAACTGAACTATGATATCCACACTCTGAGGTGTGCTCGTAAAGAAGTTTGTACACGTTGGAAGAAGATCTTGCTTCAGCTGGGTGAGGTGGACTATATTTTTATATATATATTTATTTTATATATTATATATTTATTTTATTCTTTTTAAATTATTTTATAAATGTATTATTTTTTTACTTATAGTTGTATGTTTTATTTTCTATGTTCTTGAAAAAATTAAATGGCTTACAAGAACAATGTTCATTTTATCTTTAAAAATGTCAGTTATTTATGCTTAAATGAATAATGCACAATGCAAGTTATGCAATAATAGCAATAGCATACCAAGTAAAACGTGACCCTTATTTGCCCATGTAATGGCAGTGGAGTGTGAACATGTCTTTGTGTCTGAAGAAGTGCAGTCATGTACATGTATGTTATTGATCCAGGTTACCAGAAGGAGGCAGACTCCTTACTGACAGTGAACAGACTGACTGTTCTGAATGGCTGGGACAATGTGGAGAAGGCCAGAGATCTCCTGCGCATAGTGTCAGAGGAGACGGACCTCTTCCCCCGTGGACTCAGCAACAGTGAAAGATATGTCTTTGTCATGGTAAATTACTGTAATGTCATAATAAATAACAACAGTCCTCAGTCCAACAGCCTCAATATTATACTGTATGTGTACATTAAATGGACTCATCATGATAAATGTATAATGTAAAAAGTTTTCTACATTATTATATTTTACTCGATCAAGGATGTGCCAATTTTACAAGCAGCTTGGTTGAGCTGAAGGACTTTTGGAATAATGAGCATTGTAATTGATATGATCATTTCCTAGGATCGACTGGTGTCTTTGGACAGTGCTGAAGACTTTGTGCGGTTGGCCAAAGAGAAATATCCAAGAATTGAGTCTTGAGATGGAAAGGAACTTCTAAGTTTGGACTCGTTTGCTCTCTTTGATGCTTCTTCTGCAACTATTTTTATCAATAAATTCATTGTTGTTTAGCGTCACGGGAGCGGCACTATTATGAAAGAAAGTTAAATTAGAATTAGAATAATGAGGTGATAAATTGTTGCTATGAGTGCAATAATTACAAACGAATGTCCAATAAAAGAAAAATTAAATCTCTCCTTTTTGCCTAGTTCGTGTAGGCACGCGCCGGCCCTGTACACAACATTTATAATTCATTGTATATTTGTTTTGATGTATGTTTTGCAAACAGATCAATAAAGAATGCTGTGCCACAAAACAAGCATTATGTCTTTCTTTTATGCTTTCTAGGCATACAAACTTCCAGGCAGGTGTGTTGAGGCAAGCTGGAGCTAAACTCTGCAGGACTGTGGCCCTCTAGGACTGAATTTGGACACCCCTGGTCTAAGCGAATTAAGAATTTCGAAATAAGAATTACTGAATGCACTTTTAATATAATTTAATCTCAGTAATTTAATGTAACTAACACTACAGGTTTTACTTTATTATCAGTTACATGTTAATGTAAATAGAATATCCCCTTTTGTGATTTTATGTGCATCATCAGATTCGCCAACAGAGGTCAGTCTAACCAATTTATTTGAAAATACTTTTTTTTTCTCTCAGCAGTAGTCCAGCATGAGCTCACTAAACATCTAAAGAGATGACATATGCCATAATGAAGATTGACTACAGTGTATTTCGTAATTCTCTCTGCTTGATGCCATGCATGGCTGTTTAATATCCTTCTATCAGATAATAAGTGAGTGTGGTCATAGTTTCAGCTGTGCACGTTGACCTATATATTGTTGACTCCTGGGCCTGATCTGAAGAGCCAGAAACAGATGTGGAGCAGAGAAAGGGAGAGATTGAGAAAGCAGTATGGGGAGGAGGAGGGGGCTTTATTATAAATCTTCTGAGTTTTCAAGCTTGGCGCTCTCTTATTGCTGAAGGCCAGCAGAAACACCTTTTTCTGATTATATGTGTGTGCGTCTGTTCATGTCAGTGTTGATGTGTGTGACGGTCCTGGCTTTGTTGTCACGTCCCTCTAGCAATTGCTGGAAATGTTCATCCATGACCAAAGAAAAGACAGGGTCCAACTCTCTACAGTTTACATCATCTTAGGGTCTGTCTATGAAAGATGATCTGCCCCCATTCACCTCGCAGACGGAGAAAAATAGGAGCATTTTATCCTTATGAAGGATATGTGATTGTTTTTCATAATGACTATAATTACTGCACGAGTCCAACTTCATATCAGCTCTGCAACTGGGTCAGGGTAGAGTGCTATAGTATAGCAAAGTGTCTCTCCTTTTTTCTTTTCTTTTTTCAGTCATTTCCCACTCTTTCATTCACTCTTTATTAACTTTCTTCCCTTTCAACTCCTGCCACCCCTTCTTTAGTGCTTTCTACTTCTCTTCCCACCATTCTCCAGCTATGTTGCTCAAGTTACTACGGCTGTATCCTTGAGATGCACAAGAAATCGTATACTTTTTCCAGTTGCCTAGATCCTGTTGGATTTAATACATGCCAACAGATAAAATGTGATGAACAGAGTTGTCAAACTGTCCCGCAATGGGACTGTGGTGAAAAATTGGTGCTTTAGAGCAGTTTTATTTTAGTATCATAAGTTTACTATTGAAGTTTTTATTCGTAATTGATTTTAATAATATTTATTAATATTTTTTTTATTAAGTTTTATAGTATTACTCATTTCTAAATACCTTTTTGTGTTTTCAGTTTATATTTTAGTTTTAGTTTAATTTTTAGTCATTTTCTCTGGGCAGCGCTACACTGAAGTGTGGTTTTAAAGGGTTAGTTCACCCAAAAATGAAAATTGCCCCATGATTTACTCACCCTCAAGCCATCCTAACTGTATGACTATATGACTAAGTGTATATGACTTTTTATATTAAAAAAAAGTGACAGTTTTCATTTTGGGATGAACTATCCCTTTAAAGTTATTTCAGTAAGTTGAGGCAAATGGGAAAATTGGGAAAATGAAAAGAAATTACCCAACAGATTTGAGAATTTTTTGAAAAAAAAAAGAAAGAAAACAGTTTTTTTGCATGTAAAATAAAGAAAAATGTTTTTTTTACAAGTCAAAACTTGTTAAACTTGTTAAGTTCCGGGAAGCAGTTTAAAATATTGAACCTTCAATTGAAAAGTTGACTGATGCATTTTTTGCAGCAACTGCTCAGTCTAATTAGAATTATACTAAATTATTGCAAAAAGTTTCAGGGTGAATGCAGTAAGTTTGATTGTTTCACTTCATTATTGGTCCTAAACTCATTCAAAATTAGACTCAACAAAGCATATCTGGCCTCAGATTTTGACATAACCCTGCATCTCACACACCAAAACACACCACAGGGCATAACCTATGTGTGTAATTTGCTGAAGCATGTAGCAAAAACTGACATCAAAACCATGTGTAGTCTCACTGACTAGCTCTTTGTTTACTTACAGGAAACCAAACTTTTCCATTACTAACATAGTTTACCACAGTCTCAACACTCATTATTATATCCAGTACCAAAACCAGTGTCTGATTGATCAAATAATCATACTGAAACCTGCAATTCTGCCATTTACCACGGTGTCAAATCTCCCAATCATGGCAGAAGGACCTACCATCAACAGTAAAGCCCTTTTTAATGCCACTTTGATGTTTTGTGCAACACAACAAGATTCATACATTTTTAATTATGATCTTGTCCAAAGGTGTTAAAATATTTTGGGGCCACTGTATATGTGTTTAATGCCAATATGTGGCTAGGCAAGTGCGTTTAACAGACGATGGGGGATGTGAGAATGGTTTTCTCATCATAAGAACATTTGCAAAGAGAGCAGCCAGACCTGTGTGTGTGTGTCTCGCTCTCTCTCCCTGCTCTGCTACCCTATGAGGTAAATAGACCTGGAGCCAGACATATCTCCCTTTTCCCAATTATATGGATCACAGAGATTGCAATTAAATGAAAATGTTTAATGTATAAATTATAATTCATAGTAAATGGAATGAGTGTTCTTTAGGACTTAAGTATATGTAATTTCATAATTCTATTGTCTTTGAAATATGTTTAAAGTGTACTCTGTAATGTAGCACTCTAATGCAAGCATTCATAGCAACCTAAAATATACTTTATTGTCATTTCTATTGAAACTTTTGTCATGCATTTCAAAATATTCGTAATTACACATTTGTAATGAAGAAGTTGTGAATTAGTACATTCAAAATATATTAAATGTAATATCAAATAACACACAAGAGTTAAAACAAAACTTTAAAAGGATAACAAAGGATTTTTAATGATTTAGTGCTTTACAACAATGAATTGCACTATACTTTTTCACAAACAGGTTTACATTTGAAGGGTATGATACTTAACAGTAATGCACTCTAATGGCTCAGGCCATTGTCATTGCATAGATATTTGGTTGAAGGTATTTTGTGTGGGCACATAAATAATGTTAAATCAATCAACAATCTACTTTGCTGTTTCCTTCTTAAACAACGCAAGGGTCAGGTCACCAGACTGAGGTAGGATAACCAGCTTTAAATCAATCCAGTTGACTCCTGAGCTGTGTCCTTATCTATAGCCTTGCTCTACTCTGCTTTATCTCACCGCAAAACACTCCACAACCTAATCTGACCTCTTTGGCCAAGTCTGCATGCTCACACTATCCCCTCAAGAAATGTTAGACTTATTTGGGTCAGTTGACGTAGTCAACAAATGAAACCCATTATGCGCTGTTCCCGTGAGACTGGACCATACTGAATCTGAAGTTTTGCACGTAAGTATACTGACATTGACTCGTCCAGTGCTTTTCGTTTCTAATGCCATTCACTGATTTAAACAGTTTGGTTTAAGCAGCTTTGAGGGGTAACACAGTCTCTTTGGAGCAGAGCAGAAATCCAGATGTGCTTGGAGGGTGAAATGTGCAGTTATGTCATAAGCGCTCGGGGGGAGAGAGGTGAGCAGAGAGAGGCCCTCTGAATGGAGATAAACATTCAGAAGAGAAAGCTTTACTGCTGTTTGCATTCAGCATGGTATGTGCCTGAGACAAGTGTCAGGTCTGAGTTGTAAAGTGTCTAGTGACTTTAATGTGTCTGTGGACCCCCGGATAAACCGTCTTAAGAAGGAAAAGGGTCAGCAGAAAATTTCTGAATTGAAAACAAAAATATAATTGCAAAACTGTGGTAAGCAATATTGTACAGTACAACAGTGATGTTTATATAAATATTGTTAGTAAATGCGTTTATAATATTACAGAATATTTCTATTTCAAATAAATGCTGTTCTTTTGAACGCACTGTTCATTAAACATAGAAATGCATCACACATTTAAAATATATTAAAATATATTTTAAATTGAAATAAAATTTCACAATATCACTGTTTTTACTTTACCTTGGTGAGCATAAGAGAAAAAATATTACTGTCTTCAAATATTTGTATGGTGTAGTTTCCTCATTAATTGTCTCCATATGGATTTTAAGCCTTGAACCAAACCAGTTAGCTCACCATGAATCACAGCATTTTGTAAAAACAAAAAAGGCAAGATACAATACAACATTCTATTACAATTCTAAAATACATGTTAGAGATTTGTTCCAAAATATTCAAATATGCAAGAAAACATCGTACAGACTTTGGAGACTGGTTCCGTTATGTAATTCACAATACTTTTTGAAGGTGAGGGGATTAATAAATAGTCTGGCCTTGGTTGAAAACATTTTGATAAATCCTTATCTATGCTATGTTAATCTGACAGTGTCAGTTGCTCTGCAAAAATAATGCTCATTTGATTGTGTGTATGTTCCCATGGAAAACTGGCTCTCACCAAAAATGACTCTGTGATCTTGAAATACCAAACGATCCGGTATAACAATAACATCATGCTGACAGCAGTAAGAAAAAGTGTGCAGAAAAAAAGAGAGAAATTCAGACTGCCACGTAACAGGAAAAAAAGAAGAGCTCTTTCAAAAACGTCTAATTATATATGAATGTAGGCACACACAAAACATATATTTAACTTTGTGACTTTTTTGTGTTAATGCTAATGTCATTTTATTTATTTATTTTTGTGGAAATGATGATGTAAATTGCATTTTGGACTTTTGCAATGAATATTTATATTTGCCATATGCCATTTCATTCATTCATTCATTTATTCATTTATGTGGAAATGTTTGACAATTTGGACATTTATATGAATAAATTATGTGACCTACAGTAATTTCATAACATTTTTCATAGAATAGCATTTTACATATACACAATTAAATAATATTTTCACACTAACATTAATAAGGTCAAAATTGTAGGTTGCGGTGGAAATGACATGCCAGTTGTGTAAAAAAAAAAACGTAATGCCATTTTTCTATATAAAGAAAATAAATTTTTTAATAAAAAAATTGATGTTTTAATAAAAATGAAACTCTGAGAACACAAAAGTGCCCGAAATTGAAGAAACACCCAGATATCACAGACACATACACAGCTGAATTCACTTATGAGTGAACGCCCAGGGCTGGCAGGCTGGTAGAAGTCGGCCGTAGAGGAGCTCAGTGTGGTGGATATAAGGCTATAATTGAGCAGGGATCTCCCTTTTTATGGCATGATTTATTCACGGACATTAAAGCATCTGCACGGTGCAGTCAGATAATTACTGAACTCAGCAAGACACTTCAGCGCATCCTTTACAGGAACGCCCCACAGATTTCTGCTGCTATCAAAGGAAAACAAAAGTCTGTTTTATGATGAAGTGAATCACATGTAACTGAATGAGTTATTGCCAGTATTTATTCTGTTAGAGTATCTATAAAAATTGCCTAAAAAATTTTGCTTTACATTTCTAAAAGAAAGGATCATTACTTTGGTTTTGGACTTGATAGGGAATAATTATGGCTTCTGTGTTTTACTGGAAATGAAGATGGTTGCGTAGGCACGTTAGGTTGTGTTTCAAGGCATGACGTCTTTCAGCGAGATCTAATCTGTGTGCTGTGGCCTTTCACCTGAGGCCATATGTTGGGACAGACAGAAGCACCTATAGAGAATGTTGCTCCATGAATGTTACCTGTTGATTTTTATCTTATAGACAACTCTATATTACCACGAGCTGTCAGACAGTGACTCACACAGTCACATCACCATCCTGAGGCTCAAAAAAACCCTCCATCGACCCCACAGAAAAATCACTGAGCTTCTGGAACTCTTTAGAAAAGACATTCTAACAAGTTGGCCTGTGTCTGATACACCCTACTACAGCCTATATCAAGGGTTCCCAAACTTTTTAGGCTTATAGTAAGTTATAGGAGGTATATAGGCAAAGGGATACACATCAAAATATTATTATGCTCTGTTTCTGAGAATCTGAGAAACAAACAAACAAACAAAAAAACTCTCCATTTAATCTCATTGTTGTCTGGGAGAAACAATTATGATTCAAAAGAGATCTTATTTGGGATTTTTCCTTCCTACCCTCCACATGTTCACATTCCACACTGTCCAGACTTTCATAGACCATTGGTTCTCTCCCAACTGTTGTATCCATCTTAACTCTCACATTATCCATTACTTAAAATGTCCGCTACACACATTACCATATGAACTGTGACCACCGGTTTGCTAAAATAGTCTTTGACTCAGGTCACAATGACATCAGGGGGAAAATAAATAACTATGACCATCCTTGTAACCATGGCTACAGCCAGACACTTCCCTGGTCCTGTGAGAGACATTCTGTTCTAATGGGACCGGTGAGATGCTTAGAGAGCCTGCAGAGCTCTATGGTTAAAATGCAACCACATTTGAGGAGTATCTCTGACTTTAGCCAGGCAATGAACCCACAGCTAAGCAAAGTTTGATCTATAAATACCAATGGAAGTGAGACAAACATGTTGGGCCAAGATTCCCCATCGAGCAGCAGTGAGTGTGTTTGTGTGTACGTGTGTGTGTGTCAGTGGATGTTGTACAGACACACCCATGTTTCTAAGGCTTCAGTAGTTGATGAAGGGATAGTGTGTAGTCGAAAAGGCATGTGAAAAAATAAATATGTAAAAAGAAGTTTCCTAACATTCAAAATGTGATGGTATGATGGTGGTGGCAGTTTAATTTTATAGATTGACTTTACTCTGTATGAAGTCAGTCTACAAGATCTGAATTTTCCTTAATGGAATTGTTCACTAAAAAACAATTCCGTCATCACTTACTCACCCTCATGTCATTCCAAATTCATGACTTTCTTTTCTTTTGTGGGACACAAGGCTGTGCTGCTCCCTCTTTTCCATACATTACAGTGAAGCTTGGAGCTTCCAGACTTTAAAAAACGACCAACATTTAAGTTGTTTTTCTCTGAAATTCTTGACATCCACCCTAGCTCTTCTTGGCACATTCGTGAATGTTCATGAGAGAAGTAGTGATGTCCATTTTATTTTGAGTCAGATCTTTTCATTGAATCCACTTCACAAAACTGATCTGAATGATTTGTTCACAAACTGAGTTCAACTCAATGATCTATCCCCAGTGGTTAACAGAAGATTATCAGTGAATAACAACATAAATTCCAGCTCTCACTCACACAAAGTTATTATGCAACTTTAGAAGACTTTAATGGTACTTTCTTGGTGCTTTTGCATTCTTTTTGAAGCTTCACAGGAAAAAAAGTTAAGTCAGAAATAAGTGACCAGAAGAATGTAGTGAATGAAGTTGGTCATTTTTGGAACAACATGTGAATAAATGATAGATTTTGGGGGGAAACTATCCACCTTATTTGCAACATGGAAGCTGTTTTCTGTGAATGTGCTAAACTTTTGATTAATGCATTGATTAATACATCAAGTATTAATAAAAAGCTCATGTAAAAGATAATATATATATATCAATGAAGAATGTGAAGCCAGAGAAGTGAATAGGCTACTTTTACTCTAAATCAGGCACTCAGGCACTGAGCCAAAACTTTCCTCATACAGGAAGTATTAACCAGGCACAAACGTCTGTCTTTTGACATTTTATTTTTTTTTGTACATTTTGCAAAGAATTTCCCAAAGTCTGCAAAATTTCCATGACTAAAGTCAGTAATTCCTGTACTAAGGTTTATTTTCCTCCCACACACACACACACAGCTGTCATAGGATCATGACGAACTTCTCTTAATCTCTGAATTCATCTCTGCCATGCCTTTCTCTCCCACTATCCAAACTCCTAACTTTAACTTTTAGTTAAAACCCTTTATAGTCCTCTGTTTCCTGCTGCTTCACTAATTCTCACTTTTGTTTCAGTTTTCCTGTCTCTTTTAATTCCACCCCCCCCATTCATCATTCATTCATCACAGCCTGCATGTAATCGATTAGAGAGACGAGGTCGCCCTCCTCTGTGCCAGCAATCAGGCCTTCACGCTTTATATTTCATCATTTATTAAGCAAACCCGCTGCTTCTCTTTCTGGGTCTACAGACTACACATACACTCTCCAAAAATATTTATATGCATGACATCAGCCTCGTCTTTTCGCTCTCCAGCACACATTTTGTGAGACGCTGTGGGGCAGAATACGGAAGGTCCTGTGTATAGACACACAAACCTCAGAAGAGGCAAAGCAGGGATGTCTTGTGCTGTGGTGTGGGAAATCATATAAACTCCATAAACACCAAAAGGCAGCCAGTGACGGCCGTGTCTGCAGTGTTGTACTTCATTAGGGGGTCTGCATGGTTTTACTTCACACCAGCACATAGATCTCCTCACCATGTATGTGTGCTGATAACTGCCATTTTGTGCCTGTTTGACAACTCTCCATGGCTCTTTGGTCCACCCCAGAATTCAGCAGAGGAACACATAGCACCGATGTATGATAAACTTGCTGTAAATGGCGTCAACAGTTGTGATGTGCAACAAATTGAAGACATGGTCCTCCGTAGTGTAAAAATAGTTTGTTCTCCCAGAATCCCTTTTATGGAGAAGCACCAAGTTCTGAGGATCAATGATGTGCAATTTGTCCTTAGTGGTGTTGCCAGGAAACTCATACAGGTTTGGAACAACTTGAGGATGAGTAAATGATGACAATTTAAATTTTGGGGGAAAATATCTGTAGTAAAGAATTCAAAATAATTAAGATTTAATTGGTCAGTAAAGAATAAAAAAAAACATTAGAAGATTCAAGTTACTGTATATATGAAATGCATTTATTTTGGATTAAATTAATAGACAAGACAAAAAAAATTAGTGTCATGTCATTGACCCAGGAGCCACAAAGTGTAATTCAGCCTGATGGAAATTTAACCAAATAAAAAGGGAAACAGCTTTTTTTTTCATTATATTTTTTCTTCACTTCCTATTCCTTTCCATGGATGCTATTTTGACAAAGTTGAAGGTCGCAAGCTCCAAGGAGACAAACCCATGACCTTCCAGAGGCCTGTGCTTTCCATGGTAGGTCCTTCACAAAGGAAAAGTGTACGGAGACTGAGGGGGTGTTGAAGATGGACACGAGGGACTGTTAGTTTCCTGTCTGTTCACCATGGACTGAGTCGAGCAGAGCTTGTTATCACTCTGCAGCTTATCCTCTTGCCCCCTCTGAAAGCAGCCACTACACAAATACCCATCAGCATCAGCTAATATTACCCATATCAAGCCAGTAAATGTTCCTGCGGGCTTCTTACTGTAATAGATTCATCTGTTTTTTAGCCGGTCACCAGATAACACCAAGTGCTTAAGTTTTGCCATTTGCCATGCAGAAAATCCACAGAGGTTACAGAGGTCTGGTGGACATCCTGTCCTATAATCTCCCATGGAAAATCTTGTTTTTGAAGATGCAGTGTAAGTTTGCACAATGTCAGAGATGACTTTCTATTTATGTTCTTGTTTTGGATGTAATGTAACTCCCAGACTTTGCTTATTGCTTTATAGCCCAAAAAACATACAAAATGTTGTATCCTGCCCATTTAAAAATGATAAATTGCATTGGAGAGTCCTCACACAGTCTCAAAGAAGGACAAAGAAAGTAAATGACATTCGTTTGTTCATCAGCAATTATACTTCATTTGATGATATTGAATAGCTTTTTCTGAATCCCACAGACAAACCACTGGATTAAAAATTCTACATATATTTGTTTTTAGATGAGACGAGCCATTCTGTCCAGCATAAATCATAGTCCATTGCACACAAATCTCATACATGATTGCAGAATGTTCCCTGGGGTCACATGATGAAGTTCTATTGCATGTCACATCACTAACTAGCTCTAACAATGGCTCTATTTACTGGTGTGGATTCTAAGTGGGACTCTAAATGCTAAAGCGCTAACAGGTTGGCTTTAAAGTGTGTTGACCTTTGTTCTTTGATCAGCTTCCCATTGGGGGTGGAAACAACATGGCTTTGTCAGGCAAGTCAAGGTCAGAGGAGATACTGAAGAGAGAAATAACCTGAGAGAAAGAGAGAGAGCCATTCCTGCTTCTCAGTAGGTCACTTTGTGTCTTAACATGTAGCAACTTGTCCCAAGTAGAATGGACTTTTAACATCTGTAATTACAGCATTCTCCAGGAAGGATATGGAGTGGTGCGTGTTTCCGCTCTTTACGCCCCCTGAGAACCTCCTCGTAGCTCATCTTACATAATTATGTCTCTCTTTCAGCTTATACATCTGTTTTTTCTTGCTTGTTTTTTTTATTCTTCACTCTTTACACTACCTTCTGCATTTGTAATTCAATAGCTTATCATAGCGGTTTACAGTGAAGACTTTTTGATTTAGCCTAAAAGGGCTTTAGCATTCTCCTAAATCAGGCATGGGGAACTCCACAGCCTGAGGATAATCAGTTGAGTTCCTTCCCACACTGAGTTCAAACATTAGGTAATGCAAAGTTATTGTTTAACGTAGACATTAAATTGATCATTTTGATCTTCTTCTTGAAGGGCGGACAGCTGGAAATGTTGTCCTCTGACTTGGGAGAATCCACTAAATGCGTCATTACACTGTCTTGTGTGTTGGGGGTGGGGACCCTGATATCAAGCTATGGCCTGCAGTTGACTGATCCTAGTAGAGTATCTTATGAGAAAGTGCTTATTTATTTTAATAAAATGCTCATTTATCTCTCAATGGGAAAAGCACAAAGCAAAAAATTACAATCTAAAGTGAGATTTTTCCATTAACGAAAGCAAGTGGAAAACACTGGTTAGCTTTCTTTTGAAGACTGAATAAAAGCCACAAAGTCTCAAAGCAAATAAAAGGGGTAATTCACCCAAAAATCATTTTACTCACCATCATGTAGTTCCAAACTTGTATGACTTCCTTACTTCTGTGGAACACAATAGAAGATATTTTGATAGCGTCTCATACATTGAAAGTCAATGAGGTCCAACACAACACAAGCCCATTGTATGGACAAAAATAGATGAAAGAGTCTTCAAAATATCCTAGTTTCTATTACACAGAAAGTCATACAAGTTTGGAATGATATGAGGGTCAGTGAATGATGACAGAACTTTAATTTTGAACAATTAACTGAAATTAACAGAAAATGTTCTCACCCTCAGGCCATCCAAGATGTAGATGAGTTTGTTTGTTCATCAGAACAGATTTAGAGAAATCTAGCATTACATCACTTGCTCACCAAAGGATCCTCTGCAGTGAATGGGTGCCATCAGAATGAGCTTCCAAACAGCTGATAAAAACATCACAATAATCCACTACTAATCCACACAACTCCAGCCCATCAGTTAGAATCTTCTGAAGTGTAAATGCTGTGTGTATATAATAAACAAATCCATCATTAAGGTTTAACAAATTCAACTACGTCTTGGATGGCCTGAGGGTGAGTACATTTCAGCAAATTTTCTTTTTTGGGTGTAGTATTCCTTTAATGCATTAACCTTTCAGATTAACTTTTTATACAAATGTAAAATCTAATTTGCACTGTAACTTTTCCAAGTTTGTTAATCACTGGAAATGCCTCTGTAGCAGAAGTGGGTCAGGAACTTGATAAGGTGGAGTCCCTGTTGCGCTTGCCTTGCATTTTCATCCCCTGGGAAGCAGAAATTGCAAACAGCTTATCTAGATGTGCCTGAACCGGCCCTTGCAGTTTGTGGTAAATGCTGATGTGCCAGAAAAGGTTTTTTATTCCTCGGGGGAGCAGGACTCATACCCCGGCTTTATCTGCAGCAGTCTATCAGATTTGCATGTCAGAACGTGACAGAGTTTCCGAATGCTCCCTTCCCTTCTTCCTTGGTGTTTATAACAAACTAAAAGAACAAATAATCACAGCGGATGCTCTCCTCTCTGTTGGGATCCACTTGCATCTGTGAGTAAATAGACTCAATGGGTTGTTTCCTGGGAAGAAAGAAAAAGCAGCAAATGGGTCAAAATGTGAGCCGATGACAAAAAAGGGCCTTTTTTAGAATCACATATGTCCTTTCGCATATAACACATAATTTACTGACTTTTCGTCTCAAGGCTAAGCATCTCTGACCAATTTCTATACTTACCTCAACTAAATGATGGTGAAGCATTGAGGTAATGTTTCATGAAATATTTAATTCACCTGCAATTCCAGAAACGCAATGTGAAGCTATGATAGCATAGCAAGCACGTCATCACTGAATTCAAACATAAGCAAACGCATGGCAGTGGAGCAACGATTGTTAATCCATGTACACACATTGTAGAAACTGCATTAGTGTGTGGTTTGTTGTATTGCGGTCATTGCATCGTGGTCATTCAGATATGTGTTCTCTGGCTCCTATAGGGGTTTCTAGTTGCAATTCCCAGATTAGTTTTTTTTAACCTTCTGTCTGAGCTTCTTTATTTCTGTTTTTATTTAATTTGGGTCTTAAACCCTCACAAGAGAGATTTGAAGTTCCTGAACATAGAATTGCTTATATAAACTGCACATTTGCTTGCTTGCTTTTGAAATGGGACACCCTCAGCAAAAACTGAGCAGGTTCTCATTCACTCCAAGTAATGAGCACTTATCACAAGAACAGTACCCCTGGAGCAAGTGCTTGCTCAAGGGACATTGGTAATAGGTTATCTGTGTTGTTGTAGTGCCTGATTTACTAAAGGAATTAGGTAAATCAGGTAATGCAAACACACCCACAGAATCTGTGATAAATGCAATTAGCATTTGTTTTAAGCCATTTGATGGGTGTGATTTTTGTCATCAGAGTTTAGGGGCTATAGACATGTCAGTCTTCATCATAATGAAAGATTAGAGTGGTAGAAGTCATGTAGCTGACTCTTCCAAATCAACTCTTGACAGTGAGAATCTAAAGTAACCAACTGGGTTATGCTAAAGAGAATCCCTTTAAGGCAAGACCCTTAAGGTCAATAGGGTAAAACATTTAACTAAAGGGGCTTTTGCACTGGGTAGTTCTAAGAACATAGGAACTATGCTCCAGGACGGTTCCCCGGAAACTCCCACCATCAGTTCTAGGAACTATGAAAAGTTTCCTCCAGTGTGAAAGCCCCTTAAAATACTGTCAACAGCCAGAAAATAAATGCATTTTCATGCATTGGTCAATTTTAAGATTTGAGCTATGTTGCTTTTCATAAAGTGTTGTTTCAAACTAATGGAAAAACATACAAAAACACACTTTTAAGTGTTCATTTTATTATAGATTTTTGTTTGTAGATTTCACTAAAAATCTCTGTAAGTCTCTGTAAAACAGCGTTTTCTCTTTTTTTTTTCTCCTGCACTGAGCCAGAAATCTCAACTTTAGCAGCTTTTACATACAGCAAACTTTACAATTTTCTGTATTCTGAAGGTTTTTACAAAGAGGTTTGTTCATATATCATTGCCTTGATTTTATAAATTTCATTGTCATGGTTATTATGTTTATTCTTGTGTTTATTCTCATTTTTTTTCTGACTGTTGACTATTTTCAGATTCAGAAAAAAAGAGGTATTCTCAAAATTGAACAATGTATGAAAAAAACTGTTTTTGCTTGTAGCATCTTGCCTGTAGAGTATGATGGTGATAGTTATTGATTGCCATTGAAGAATTCAAGCCTAAAAACTTCAGGGCAGATTTTTAATCTTTTTAAACATCTCTCAGTAGTACACACACACACACACACACACACATCAAAATACATGGTGATAAAAACATAACGGAGCCTTTCATCTGCAGGCATCTTACGAAACATGTAATAAATTCAACAGGAAGAAGGTTTAAATAAGGCCTATCTTACAGGCAGGTGGGTGAGGCTGCTTTGTTGACTTGGTGGGCCCGTTAGCCTCAGGCCCTGTGTACACCTGGTATTAACAACCGCCCTGGGTGATCCGATGGTCAGAAGAGACAGATCGCCATTTACACCAATGCTGACTGAATATCTGACAGATGTGGTATTTAAAAAAACAAAAAAGTCAAATTCATATGAATTCTAAAAGTTAATAACATATCACAGCCTTTCACATAATAAGGGTTCATAGAATTTGCAAGTGAATGTGTTTAGGTGGTTGGGCTATTTTTGCTGCAGTGACATGTAATTTATACCAAAGACAATAATTCTGACATCAGTTTGTGCAAACAAATGAGAAACACAGTCATTTTCAAGGCTAAACCTGAAAACTGTCAAATATTTACAACAGATATAAAAAGACGGAGGCAGATATAAATGCAAGCTGTCGACTTTAAGAAAAGGGCAAAGTTTAAGAAAGAGAAGACAAAACATTTAAGGAATGGATAGAGGAATTGTTTATAATAAGATCAATAATGTGCATTTAGCATTCACCTTACTTTAACAGTCAACGTTTACACTCCTGGGAAACCAATGAGAATGTGTCCAGAATTTGGTTGTGAATGTACTTTAGATGTGTTTATTTTGGATTGTGACTTGACAATGATTAATACAGTCCTGGTCAGAATTACTTGCACCCTTACTAAATATGAGAATGCTGTGAAAATAAATCGGCATTGTTTATCCTTTAAATTTTCTTTCAATAAATTCACAAAAATCTAACCTTTCATTGAAGTAAAAAAATTGAAAATGGGAGTAAAATCTCATTATGAAGTAAATGTTTTTGAGAAAAAAAACAACCCTTTTATTCAATACAGGATTGTCCTTACTTTTTTATACAGTAAACAAGAAGGTGATACTTTTTTAAAAGTCAAAACGTTTTGCATGTCATCAAGCAATGCATAAAATAAAGCCGGCTCAAGATTAATTCTGGTTCACGTGATAATGTGAAAAGAGAAAACAGACATGTTGTCAATCAAACACCCTTGTTGCAGGGAAACTCTGCTTCCACTCCATGCTGCTCACATACTCTGGTCTGAAATCCAGTGAACACGGAAGAGTGCAGTGATACAAACAGTGAAAGGTCTCAGTGCTGGTATAATAAACATGAACTCTCTTAGAGTGCTGTTCAACCAAATGTATTTTTGGCACAGAAACATCATGTCCTCATTTTATTAAGGTGTATTTCAAATTGTGAAAGAAATCTTCATTTCCAATATGGGTTTTATGATTTATTTCACACCAGACTTTATGAAATTATGTCATTCCTTTATTGTACAATGACACAGAGAGATTCATTGACAAGATAAACATGTTTTTTGTCATTTTGAATTAAATGCCTTCTGGGAGCTTCATCCAACTCTCCAACCCTAGTGGGTGGTGAAAGAATCATTTTAAAGATGGAAACGCCATGATTCAGAGTGTCATAAAGAACTCCACAAATTTTCCTCTTGATGCCTGTCACTCTACACTCTTGGCTTTCCAATGCAAGGAAATTCTGCAGTTCCGCAGCACCATCTGGAATGACGTGCAGGTGTTTATCCATGTCTCAGGGTTTCCACTCAAATTGGCCACAGACCCTGTTCTATGACATAACATTGGTTGAATTATGGCACTGAGTAATAGTTCCACTCATGCACATCCTTCATTTCAATGGTTTGAGTAGTTTATAGGGTTTAGTGTGCTCGAGTCTGTCCTGACTTTTTGTTATCGGTTTCAAAAACTCATTGTTTTTGCTCGAAACTATTTGCCAGTTTTCCTAAAATGCATCTTACTCACTATCCTGTAAATTCAACCCGGTGGAATATTAAGCAGTACTCTTCTGGGAAACATCTGAGAAACAATAACAATTGAAGACACTCTCCATACTGCATGCCAGGAACTAACAAGATTAGATTTTCCTTAAAGGTCCAAGAACTCATAAAGTAAACAAGCCCTTTATGAGTGCTTAGTAGGCACTTGCGCACCTATTAGGATTTTAAACATAGCTTTAATACGTAGTTGCCATTGATCAGTTTGCACCAGCAGCTCACCAAACACACAGCACATAGTGGCTGAGAGCCTGTCCTTTGTCAACATGAGTTCCATTATACATCTAACAGTTTAATAGAGGCATTATTTATTGCTGTATGTAATGTCAACTTCTATGTTGAGTGTGTGTTACTTAAACGCTTCTTCTAAAATGTATCTCTCTAAACCAGGTATTAGTTTACATTTAGCACATTACTATATAAGGTGAAGATGTTCTTGTATATGTGATAGATATTAAAGTTAATCTAGGATAAAAAAAAAGAAAAAAAGTCTTCATCAGTGTTATTGTGTGATTTATGACAAACATTACTATGAGGACTGTCTCCCATGCTGTTATCTGCGGATGATTTAGTTTCATTAAACAGCCAGAGACTGCCAGCGATGTTTCCCTCCCTCTCTAATACTGCTGGAATGGTGGACTTAGTGCAGCTGGAGGCAGGTAGGTGCAGACCCAGGTAACAGTGACCTGCCTATATCAGATAATCTCTCAGGACAAAAATAATCAGCCATTGTTTTGTGAAAGAGGGCTGTCTGGGATGAGATTGTGATCAGTGGTGAAGGCACCTCTCATCACAGATAAAGGGTCACCTTATCATCTCAGCAGGGGCTCTGCTGGATTCACCCTGGCCTCATTTGAGGAGTTTTCCCCTCCGCCCATTCCTCTTTCCACAAAACATTTCCATTGTTGCAAAACACTGTGGTTTGTTCACTCCACCCCTAAAGACAGAACCGTTATGTTATTAGGTTATTAGGCAACATTTCTTTAGTAAAAAGACATGCAAAATATATATTTGAAACTTCTGTTTATTAACTCTTATGTTCTGTTTAAGAACCCCAAGGCCCTGAAAATGATCATTTCTGATGATTTTGATACTCAAAAGTATCACACTGAGAATTTTTGACTTTCCCTAGTTATATGAAAACTGATCATCAGCAAAATTTCATGTTGTTTCTGTATTCTTAGGGCTTAGGCCATGTCCACACGTACACGGGTATTTTTATAAACGGAGCTTTTCCTTCTTCCGTTTAAAAAAAAATCTCTGTCCACATGAAAATGCAAATGCATGCTATGAAGCACTGTCAAGAGCATGCCAAATCAACAGGTGGCGATATAATCTCAACCGTAAAGCCATGTTGGCAAATCAGAAGCCTGAAAAAGTTTCCAGTAGGTGGAGATAACAGCGCAGGCGCCGACGTCACAAGCCAAAAACTCCGGTTTCGCTGTCTACACGATAACACTGCAACCGGAGTTTTTGAAAATCTTCACCCTGGCAGGCGTTTTCAAAAATTTTAGTTTTCAGTGACCTGGTGCTGCGTTTACGTGTGGACGAACGGCCAAATCACGTAGAAAAAGCTGCAGTTTTAAAAATAACCGCGTTCGTGTGGACAGGGCCTTAAAGTTCCCTGATAAAAATAAATAAATGTAATAAATTTGTATTACTAATCTTTTTTAGTGCTAATAATATATCATATTTAATTAGTAGTCATTTTTTTTATTTACAGTTAATATTTAATTCTTATTATTTATAATTAATTGATGTGCGGTAAGCATTGCAATCCTAGTTGTTTATTTTGATGTTTGACTTTTTTGAGGTTTTGAATTGCTACATTATGAAGTTTTTATGGTGACCACCGCAACACATTGTGGCAAAATTGAAAAGCTTGGTCAAACTGTACCCAAACAGACATATATAACAATCTTATAGACATATACAGGATAACAGTCACATTTCTTACAATTGCATGATTATTTAGTGATATAGCAAAGGGTTAAAGCTAAATATGTGTGTGTGTGTGTATATATATATATATATATATATATATATATAAGAACATAGCATAAGACAGTGAGGTCAATCTGAACAGAACATGAGGGTTAATGAAGGAATAGTCTGACCAAAGCTAAATCATAAATCACTAGCAGATTGTGTTCTCAGGGCTGTAAAACAGTGTTGCCTTAAAGCAAAGCTTTGGGGGAAAAAATCTATGTGAACATCCGCCCACAAACTCCAACCACTTTCTTTTCTGCAGCAGTTTTCCTCTGAAATGACAAAAAAATAAATAAATGTCTTCTGTGACTCAACAACTTAGTAAGCATTCCTGTCACTAAAGTTCTCGGTGTGTTTTGCTGTAACTTGGGGTAATCTCCGTCCTCCGTGCAGTGTTTCAGACTATGGAAAGGAAATTCTGAGACATCACTGACTAAACGCACATCTGGGTTGTCATGGTGATGAAAGTAAAGAAAGTATATGTGTCTGAGACGTGATGAGCTCTTTACCCTCTGACCTTTCGCCAGCTCTATAATTAACTGCAAAAATTACATGTGCACAGAGACATACAGACAACAATGACATCAGAACGGAAGCTGCTTTGGCATGATGGACAAATTATTCAAATAAACAAACACCCTTCTAACCGACTAGAAACTCCCTCTAGTTCCTCTGGCAAGTAATTTGATAAATTTGTGGCTTACTTTGCCCATTGCCACTTCTGACAGATCCATAGATGATAACTATACCACACAAGCATTGTACTACGATTAACATTTTTATTTAGAAGAAAACTGCACACATTTCAGAATTAAAAAAAAACTAACATTAATTTTAGTGCACATAATACATGTGCATCCCTCTTCGGGCCACAACACGTACCTACTAGAGCTAAAACTACTTCAGATGGCATTAGAAAAAAGTGTGTTTGGAGGCAGAAAACGGCAGTTAGATGTGATCTTGTAGATTCAGTGGGGGCTGTAGGGGTTTAGTGCAGTCTGGGTAAACTGATGGGGGTTGCAGCTGTACCCCGCCCCTTTCCTCTGGGAGAATGATGTCGTATACTGCAGCAGAGATGTAGAGATTAAAAATGGCTTAGACTACTCATCATCAAAGTCCTGTCCCATTAAGGCACATCATTTTGCTTGGTGGCTATCTTGGAAATCACACACGGCAGCTATTTACTGTTTGAGCAGTAAGTATGAAAATACCTCATCTGTCTACTTGTGGCAAAAACTGGGCAAAGACTGATCTCCTCAACTGTTTGTCAATATAGGTGATAAAACAGAAGGCCCCATAATGATAGATCACAAACAGTGGCTATAGAAAAGAATTACCCCCTTTTAAATAATCATATTTTGTTGCTTTGCAGCCTGAAATGAAGGCGGACACAGTTTTTGTTTTATATGTATTTGTATTTAGTGCAACTTATATACAAATATATACAGTGTATATTTATATAAAAGCAAAAAAACAAAAACCAAGCAAATGTGATGTTTATAGAATGATTTTTTCAAGTGTGTGTCAATATAAATAAGAGGGCTTATTTACTTACAAAAAGGGCATTTTTTACATGATTCTACAGTGAAATTCCAGCAATACTTTTATTCAGCAAGGTTGTATTAAATTCGTCAAAAGTGATATAGACATTTTATATTGTTACTTATTTTTATTTCAAATAAATGCTGTTCTCTTAAAGTAATCATACAATAATGCTGAAAAATGTATCACAGTTTCCACAAAAATACAGTCACATCAGCATATCAGAATGATTTCTGAAGAGTCATGCGTCACTGTAGACTGAAGTAATGATGCTGAAAATTCAGCTTTTAATAATTCTAAAATATATTCAAATAGAAAACACTTATTTGAAATTGTAAAAATATTTCACAATATTACCAATTTTACTGTATTTTTGATCAAATATATGCAGTCATGGCGAGTGTAAGCCTTATTTAAAAAATATGACAATCTTACTGAACCCAAACTTTTGAATGGTTGTGAACTTTTTGACCATATAGGTAACATGCACTTTTAATCTAATTATCAAATTATAATAGTAGATTTGTTTAAAAAAAAAAATTCCATTAAAATGACTTTTATCTGTAAAAACTAAAAAAAAGTTGTGTTTTGTTTACTGTGTCTTAGAAACAGAACCATTATCTCTCTATCCACTACTCCTGGTTAGTTTTATTTGAAAACTTAACCTTCCTGAACACATCTGTCAACTGTCAGCATTTTCATGGACTATGGTTGTTTCTGGAATATTGTCATGCAGCTATGCACAAAAACACTGAGTCAACCATTGAGTCATCGCAAATGCAGCCAGATGTGCTCGCATATCCAGACCTTTGTTAGAGGAGTCAGATCTCCTGGATTCACTCTTGTGAACTCTTGGAGTGCGTTCACCTCCATGATGCAGCAGCTTTAGGCTCAATCTCTGAAACCTCTCTACTTTCCACAAAAATCCCCAAACAAGAACAACATTTGCCACCCACTACTGTCAGTGGTTTCAGAGAGAAACCAGAGCACAGGAAGACCAACCTCAACATGTGCTCATAAACAGACACATTTTTGGAAAATCAAAACTGATTCACACAGACCATGCACCTCATTGATTACAAGATGGGCTGCTTTGAGAAACCACGAGAACAACGTGTTGAGAGCGTCATCTGAATTCAAAGCAGAAAACTGGATTAACTGAGATGTTTAAAGAGTAAAATGTCGTTAAAACTTTGTGGACAGAAGTCTTTATAAGCCCATTAAGAGAGATATTTTGCATATCAGCTCATAAGCATAGATTACACTCATCTTGGTGGAGGGTAAAGAGCGACTGCGGAGGGAGCAGTGGGGAGACGTAGAATAAAGCATGAATCAAACCAAACATCTGGCCTGGAGATCACTGAATCATCTGTTAAGCGACAATCTGTCTCTTCTCATCAGATGAAGAATTGAACTACATGGTGGTATGATTATTACAAACACAGAAAGCTCAGAAAGCGTTTTTTTTTAGTCTGATGATGTTTAAATGGGAGTTCTGTCAGTACCGCAGCCTCCATTCATATAGAGAGAGGAGTATAGTTTTAAAATGAGAGGGTGCTGACATTTCCATGAATGACCTGCAAGATAGTCTTAAAGATAAGGCATACAGACAGAAGTAGATCCATCAAGCTGTAACAGAAAAAAAAACAGTTTCACAGTAGAAACACAACACATGCCAGCAACTGAGACTATGAACTTAATTTCAGCAACAGTTTTGACCTGGAAAAAATTTAAATATTAAATCACAGCAAGGTCACTGCTAACTGACACCATTATTATCACGTTTGGAACATATTTAACGATACAATCTCAATTTTTTTTAAAGTGTGTAACATTTTTTTTTTTTTAAAGTTTAGTACAAATAAAATAATGAGCCTAATGTTTTTTTCTATATTACTGACAACATATCGAAGATTCAGTCTTGCTGGAAAGACATTTATAAAAGGTCAAAGCGGCTGCACTAGGCCTTTATATATGCATTTGCAGGTATTCTACAAGTAGTCCATGAGATGTTCCAGGGTCTTGAAACTTTAGAGAGTATCAGATGGTTGCCTTTAGAAGAACATATTCAAATTTCAGCCTCTTGGCTTGCTTGAAGGACTACTAAACTAAGCTAAAGCCAAGAAAGTCATAGCAATTTATTTGTCTTTTATTTCCTACTTACATCTGTCTTATGAGTCCTCTTTCAATCTTTATTTCTTTCTAAGGGTGGCAGTAAAATGAGAATGACTTTATTTTACCACCAGGGAAGTGTTATTAAAGTTAAGAGTTGTATAATTGGTTTCAGATGGATGCAGCGCCCAGAACCATCTGTTAATGGGACATGGGACATTTTTTTGCACTCCAAATGTAGCATGATCTCTATTAGATTAGTAGTCACAGGCTTTCTTAAACTGACAGATTTGGGTAATTACTGAACACTGGTGTATTGGATTAGAGGCACAACAATATTTATGAAACAAAACGTGACTGCACTGGCAGTGGTTGTTTGCAAGTGTTAGCTTTGAATTAATTATTAGCCTAAACTTTGATCGCAAAAAGCGAGCTTCAGATTGGGTCTGTCTGTGTGGCTCTCCTCCGCGTGTGCAGGGGTAGATCCTCCTCCAGGGCGGAATGTGGAGGTCAAATAAAAGCGCTCCGCATGTCTGAGCTCTCCACAGAGGTGCGTGCAATAGCAGGAGGGGCAGGACGCACAGGGAGAGAAACGCACAGAGAGGGAACCTGGAGACTTGAAGAGGCTGTGGTGAATCTGAATCCCTCAGCCACTGGACTGCTGCGTCTCCTCGAGCCTCCATTGCTAGGAAAGGAAGGTTTAACTCTCGGTATACTTGTGTTTCATCTCACCTGTAAAAATGACCGGTGGCCCGTTGGGCACGGCGTTGGCAGTGGCTTTGCTCGCCTGCACTGTGCAGTGTATGCCGAAAGGAACGGGGAAACATAGGAGACAAGCTCAGGAACACTTGGTGTCATCCGTGTCCCAAGGTATGCGATTGTCCATGTGTTCGTTTTTGTTTTGATCCTTTGATACGGTAAATTTAGTAGCGTATTTTTGGTTTTACGCACGCAGGTTGTTAATTAAACGCTGGAAAATGTACATTAGGGATCCTCTTTTTCTTCTTTGTGTGATCGAGGTTTATGTAGAGAAGGGTTCTAAAATATTGCTCAGAAGGGTTCGGTTGTGTCCTCTGCAGATGACTGTGTTGAGAATGGTCAGCTTTATGGAGTTGGAGAGCAGTGGGAGCGCAGTTATCTGGGCAGCACACTGCTCTGCACTTGTCATGGAGTTTCTGCTATAAAGTGTAAATCAAAGCCTGATGGTGAGTCCTCTTACATTGGTTTTGTCCCTTGGAGTACTGGGATGAATATTTCCTAACTTGGTTAAATTAATAACCATTTATATGCATGTAAACGTATATTGCATTTGACCAGTTTAAGTTTGTTGTGTTAAGTGTTAACTCTGAATAGTATGAAGAACAAAGTCCATGTCTGTTCCCAGCTGAGGAAACCTGCTATGATAAAGTAAATGATCGCTCCTATCGGGTTGGAGAGACTTATGAGAGGCCCAAGGATGGGATGATCTGGGACTGTACTTGCATTGGCTCTGGCCGAGGGAAAATCAGCTGCACCATTGCGAGTGGGTAGACTGGAACTTTCCTTCACTTTACGTAATGGCACTTTGGAAATTACGCTTTTTGGAGTTGTGCTGCTGTTTACCTACTTGGCCTCTGTTGTAGACCGCTGTCATGAGGGAGGGCACTCCTACAAAATTGGAGACACATGGAGGAGACCCCATGACACTGGAGACTACATGCTGGAGTGCATCTGTTTGGGAAATGGGAAAGGAGAGTGGACCTGCAAACCTGTTGGTGAGTTTGAGCATTTAAGGAACCAGGAATTTTGTGGCTTTTTGTCTGTGTGTTTGCTATGATAGTATACTTTAGCAAAACATTAGGAAATTTAATTTTTAGCCAATATACACAATTTAAAACGGACCAAAACTATATCATGCACTACAGAGTTTTGTCCAGTCAAATGCTTTCTAGAATAAGAATGTCCCTTCCCTTAATACCAACTGTAACCTGCTAGTATCAAGTCATGGTTCATGGCTTTGTCGCAAACAATCAGCTATTTTGTTTTTAATGGGGTTGATCCCTCCAATATGTCCCACACAAATTTCCTGTTTCAATACGAAATATGTTGTGACAGGCAAGAAACTGCAATCATCAAGCGATTTAATGAGCTCTTTAAATGAAATATAGTGGTTTTGGACATGATGGAAAGGAACTGAGATACATCATACAAGTAATAGTATTAACATCATCATATTATTAAAACCATTTTTTTTTCTTTTTCTTGATAGCGGAGCGCTGTTATGACAATGCAGCTGGCACATCCTACATGGTTGGTGAGACCTGGGAGAAACCCTACCAAGGCTGGATGATCGTGGACTGCACCTGCCTAGGAGAAGGAAGTGGACGTATTACATGCACATCCAGAAGTAAGAACTCCATGCTTTTTAGAATAATGGAACAGTCCAAAGCGCACAAAACTCCCTTTCCCAATCTCCCATCTGTCCAACTGGATTTCACTTCATTTATCCACTCAAAGTGCAGTTAAACCCTCTGGCTTCAGCGCAAGGACTTTTTAACTGGCTAGAAGAGGGAAAATGTTTTACCTTACTGTGTTTTTCAAAAATTGTTTATTTAGAGGAGCTTAACCGCAACATGATTCTGATGAGAAACATCTTCTTTGTTTGTTTGTGTGTGCATCACAGATCGCTGTAATGACCAGGACACAAGCACTTCTTACCGGATTGGAGACACGTGGAGCAAGACGGATTCTCGTGGGCACGTGCTACAGTGTTTGTGTACAGGAAATGGACGTGGAGAGTGGAAATGCGAGAGACATGCGTCACTGCACACCACTAGCCTGGGTAAGAACCTCACATTTTTGTTAATTGAAATAAATGTGAATACAATATATATATTAGATGAAAACCTTAAAATGAAAAAAACTGGCAAATTAAAAAAAAATATTCAGTTAAAATTAAAAGTAAAGGTTAACTCAAAATACTGTAGTATTATATAAATATATAGTTCAGTCATGAAACTCTAGATGGCGCAGGCTAACGGGGTGTTAACGTATCTGATGATATTCAGAGAGTTAAACGACTAGGCACAAGCTGATTGGTTCATGCTGCATATGCAGCCAATGAGCTTACGGCCTTGCATTTATATGGCTGGCTGGCATTCACTTGAGATTCCTGCAGCGTACTTTTGGAGTTCTCTGAAACCCTTCACCTTCCACAGCTCCACCTGTATAGATCTGCTACGGGGTTATTTTGATATTTATATAAATATATAGATATACTGTAAATGATATTTGTGCAGCATCAGTATGTCTTAAATACTCACGGAACCGTATTGCCATATGCATTGGCAGTAGCAAGTTCCTGTACTTGCTTGCAGCAGCAGCAATAATCTACAACTACAGCAATAACCAATAGCAGCAGCAATTGAGCAGCAGCGTAGCAGATCTGTTCCGCCAAGACCAAATACATTAACATTGTCATATCCATCACCATGCTAAAATGTTCCGAGAGTTGTCATAATTGAAATACAAAAGTATCACTGACCTAAAGATAAAAAATTCTGTCATTATTTGCTTACTCTCATGTATTTCCAAGCCCTTGCTGTATTTTTGGAGAATTATCACACAGCCAATTTTCATGTGACAGTTCATAGTGACCACATCTGTCAAGCGCCAACCCCCCCACTAAAAACAAGTCTGTATTAATGTGAACAGTGCCCTCTATAACAAGGCTTTTGAAATAATACAATTGCTTTGTGCAAGAGGCAGAAATCATTATTAACTGATGATCTTCCCATTAACAGAATATGAGTGGCTCAGGTTAGCGTCAACGTCTCATGACTGAATATCATGATGTCCAATCTATTTCATTTGAGAACTGTATATCTTTATTTTTAGCTAAAATGATCTTGATATAAATCAATTTTAATCATTTTAAGACTATTTGGGGTGTGCCTGGATGTTTTTAGAGGCCCCCTAGTGGGCCCTGGCAGACTGGTTGAGGCAAAATATGTATCCTCATGTGTTATTTTGTGCACTAGGTACTGGGTCTCGTGTGGTGACCAATGTCCAGCCTGCAGTGTACCAGCCACAGGCGGTGCCTGAACACCCCACTGAGGGATCCTGTCTGACAGACGCAGGTGTTTCCTACACCCTGGGCATGCGCTGGATCAAGACCCAGGGCAGCAAACAGATGTTGTGTACCTGCTTGGGGAACGGTGTCAGCTGTGAAGAGCCAGGTTCGTGTCTCGATTTATCACGTTTATGTCATTGTTGATAAAATGATCAGTGTTCATTTAGATTGAATGCTGTGCTTGTGCTTGTGTCTGTGTGTGTGTGTGTGTGCGCAGAGAACCAGTTCCAGGTGTATGGTGGGAGCTCAGGTGGCCAGCCATGTGCGTTTCCTTTTGTGTTCATGGGGAAAACGTTCTATTCCTGCACGTCTGAGGGACGCAGTGATGGGCAGCTCTGGTGCAGCACCTCATCCGACTTTGAGAAAGACTACAAGTACTCCTTCTGTACCAGCAATAATGGTAAGTTTATATACATTCCTGAAAAAGTTTGTGGTCAGTAAAACTTTTTAATGTTTCTGAAGTCTCTTATGCTCACCAAAACGGTTTTTATTTGATCAAAAATACAGCAAAATCAGTTAAATAAAAAAATCCTGTTCTGGCAAAACTGAGTTTTCAGCATTATTACTCCAGTCTTCAGTCTCATGATCCTTCAAAAAGCATTATAATGTGCTGATTTTGTTTTCAAGAAACATTTCTTATACTTTTCAGTGTTGAAAACAGTTTAATAATTTTCAGGATTCTTTGTTGAAAAGAAAGTTTAAAAGAACAGCATTTAAAATCCACATTTTCGCAACATTATAAGTGCTTTTGCTGTCACTTTTGGTCACTTTAATGCATTCTGAATAAAGTATTAATGTACTCATCACAGTTATACTCTTGAGCAAGGCACTTAACTCCAAACCCTTTGGTGACTGTTCCTGTCATAAATTTATTGGAAGTTGAAACTTTTCCTTGAAACTGCTACTGCTTTTCATTGGTAAATATCTTCATTTTTAGTTATGGTCACAACCAGAGGGGGAAATTCCAATGGTGCACTCTGTCACTTCCCATACCTTTACAATGGCCGTAACTACACTGACTGCACTGCTGACGGCAGGAGAGATGGCATGAAATGGTGCGGCACAACTTATAACAATGACCGAGAGCAGCGGTTTGGCTTCTGTCCCATGGCAGGTAAGTGCCAGTTTTACACTAGCAATAAATGTTGGAGCCAGAGAGAAAGAGAGGGTAACATGTTAGGACTTGACAGGAGCTTGGAACATAGGAAGATGGAGAATTCTAATGTAATGAAAGCACTTTAGCCCTCTAACGGTCCTGGATCTTAATAACGTGCCTTGAGCACATCATTTTATCTTAAACATCACATTCCAGGCCCCATTCTTTTCCTTACTTTGTGCATATTAGCAAAAAGACTGAATAGATAAATTAAGTGTCATTACATGCGTCTCACAGCTTTTTCAATCAGCTTGTGCTCACTGCAAAAAATGCTTTTCTAGCTTAGATCTTTTGTCTTGTTTCCAGCCAAAATATCTATAAATTCTTAAATCAAGAATAATTTTCTAGACAAGTAAAAAGTCTTGTTTTCAGAAAAAAAAACAAGTCGAATTTAAGTTATTTCAAACAGAAAACAAGATTATTTTTCTTACCCCATTGGCAGATTATTTTGCTATTATTATTCAAGCAAAAACTCACTTCAATTCGACTTGTTTTTTCTGAAAACAAGACAATTTTTACTTGTCTAGAAAATCCTTCTTGATTTAAGAATTTTTAGATATTTTGGCTGGAAACGAGAAATGATCTAAGCTAGAAAAGCATTTTTTGCAGTGCTCTGTATGGGAGGAGATCTGATAATAGTTAAGATGAGGATGTTAACTATATGTGAAAAAAAAAAAGAAGATCACTCGGCACATATTCAGCCATATTTACATAAACACCTCCTTCTGACTGAGCTTTGATGGGTTTCTCTATCACCAGGGTGCCAGTTACAGCCAAGCAAATCCTGGGGAGTTTATTGATAGTGGTGAGATTCAGTGATCTGACATAGATTGAAACCAGAGATCAGTGCCAGGAGCCAGAGACTAGAGTGTTCTATCAGATTGGAGAGTCCTGGGACAAACCCATTCAGGGAATCCACTACAGATGTTACTGCTATGGAAATGGCATTGGAGAGTTGAGCTGCGAGCCTCAGCAGTCTTTCGCTAGTGAGTAAACAGCATCTTTTATGGGGCACATGTTCCCTCTCTCGTGCACACACAGACACACACACACACACACACACACACACAGAGTATGTGGGTCACGCTGTGTACTGCTATAAGTAGTCTTGTGGGCATGGGTGGGGAGAGGTTTGGAAGTCAAAGGCTTCCAGATGTTAACTGAGAGCAAGAGTGCCGTTTGCCGTTTCTCCCAGGTGTTTTGTTGGAGTGGCGATTAGGGTTTGCTCTTCCTTGTGATCTTTTCTTTTACAACTTTCAACAAATGCTCGTCCTCTAGGAGCGTTTGAAATCAAGGATGTTGGTTTTAAGATGCACTCATCCACACCTTGATTTGGGTGGGCCCATGCCTTGTGTTTGCCGTCTGTTCTTTTGAAGTTCTGTGGATGGAGAAAAGCACACCCAATCAACACAGCTGTCTCAATCACCCCCTACGGCCCTTTTGGCACTGTTTGTTTGTCTTTGAGTTTCTTTCGTCCTGTGCTAGGAATATGTTTGAAATTCAACCAAACTTGTTACTTTTTCTGCTTGGACAGCATCTGTAAAGTCATTTAGTGATTATGTAGTTTCCACTGTTAATGGTTGCCTCAAGCCTCCAAACTTTTGTAGAGGAAAACTGACAAGTAGGGCTGGACAGTATGATGGTAGATATGTCAATTGGTGGAGGTTCTACTACTTAAAAAAAAAAATCCAAGATTAAATGGAAAACTATAGCATAGTTTTCCAATGTAGACTGCTTTGTTGATTATAATAGGAGTGGTTTCATTTTGATGTGTTGCACCATGCTAAGCCTGGTGTTTATTTATTAATGACTTGAAATATTGGCTCATCAAGTTCTATTTATAATATGTTATTGTTTTAAGTCCTATTGTGACATTATGTAAAGTTGTTTCTGTACGGTGTTATTTGTTGGTTTGTTTTTTCCTGTGAGACACTTAATTTTTTTTGAAGAATTTAAGTCACTAGAATGTTGGAAAATTACATGATATTTTACAGGCTGAATTTATTTTAAAAATAAAAACAGTAATATTTTACAATATTATTACAATTTTAAATAACTATTTTCTATTTGAATATATTTTAAAATGTAATTTATTCCTGTGATGGCAAAGCTGATTACAAAGCAGCCATTACTCCAGTCTTCAGTGTCACATGATCCTTTAGAAATCATTCTAATATCTGATTTTGTGCTGAAGAATCATTTCTTATTAGTATCAATGTTTTGCTGGTTATTGTTTTTGTGGAAACCATAAAGCATTTTTTTCTGGATTCTTTGATGAATAAAAAGTTTAAAAGAAGAGTGTTTATTTGAAATATTAATATAAACTTTTTTTTGTAACATCATAAGTATATTTACTGTCTCTTTTGATCATTGAACAATCTTTCTGACTATACTATTTTGAACATTAGTTATACAATCTGATATAAACTAAAAATAAAAATATTAAAAAAATATTTTCTACTGCTACTGTGATAGAAAATTCCATACAATTTTGGTCCTATCGCCCATCCCTAATGACAACTACAGTGTGTTGTTTTTTTTAATCCAAGTCTTTTTTTTGTGAATTTGTGAATTACTTGTATTTATACAGAACCACAAATCTCCACTACGAGATCCGACGTGGATCTGCATGAATAAAGTTTTTCCTTTTTGTAAGAGCTTGTTGGGGTCAGAAGTGATCCCTTTGCTCAGTGGGTGGAAGCAACCCCAGAGCGATATCTCTCAGTAATGGCGGCCAGCTGTGAGAAGGCTGGGTACAGTGGGGGTGAAGCTGGTGCAGGCTGGCGGAACATAATGCAGATTAAGTGAACTTCAAGTGCTTTGTACAGACTACCCTCATGGCTGTAATTGGGAAAAATGAGGGCCAGATTGAAATCAGAAGCAATTTAGGGATATTGCCTTATGAGACTGCAAGACACTTGAAGAATAATACATTTTAAATACAGTGTTGGGAAATTTGTTGGGCAAATAATAGATATTTACCACTTCAGAAAAGTTGCTGGGGGTTTTAAACTGTTGTGATTGTATAAACAGTTTGTCTGCTGAATTTAAAGATTTATAAGTCTGAGACTGTGGTGGTCCTCATGTCTGTGGTAAGAATCTCACAGACTAGTTAAAGTTAAGCCCTTCAAAGGAAGGTCAGAATCAGGTTTTATGACTCAAGAGGTAGAAAAAGGTTTTGTTGAGGAGCAAGTGTTATGATAGCATGAAACTTTATCCATGTAGTCTGAAAAAAAAATAAAAATTGTTCTACTCACAGAGGAAGTTCCCTCTCCAACTGATCTGCAGTTCTTTGAAGTGTCTGACTCTAAGATCACAATCACTTGGACCGGACCATCCACAGTGGTGTCAGGGTACCGTGTGTCTGTGGGCGAGGTTGCTCCAGATGGGTTGGTCGAGAGGGAACTCCCCTTCCCAGTGACACAGAACGCTTATGCTGAGATCACACACCTCCAGCCTGGAACCCTCTACCGGTTCTTCATCTTTACTCTCAAATCAGGAGAAGAGAGTGAGCCGCTGGTTGGAGAGCAAGCTACAAGTGAGAAAATGACCAAAGATTATCTCTATACTGCAAAAAACTAGGCTTCTAAATCAACTTTGCATAATATATTTACAAAAAATGATACATAGCGTATAACATAACAATATAACATAATCAGATTGATAATTTCACAATACTAAACATCTTGCCTAACTGTTTCTATTATTTTTGGCAGTGTGATGCATACTAACCCTGTACATCTTTCTCTTCACAGAGCCCGACCCACCCACCGATATTCATTTCGCAAACGTTACTGAAGACAGTGCTGTAATCATCTGGTCAGCTCCTAAGGCTCAAATCACAGGTTACAGACTTTTCCTGACTGTCGAGGGCTCAAACCCCAAACAGCTGCGTATTCCTGCCCGCCTGTCTCAGTACACACTCCTCAACTTGCAGCCTGATACTGAATACACTGCCACTCTGCATGCAGAAAGAGGCACTGTGCTTAGTGAGGGATCCCTCGCCATCTTCACCACATGTGAGTTTCTTTTGTAAAAAAAAAAAAGAAAAGTTCAAAATATATTTGCTTGCTCTAAGCAAATCATATAATATAGAGTGCTAAAGCAATAGTCCTGTATTTTCTGTCTTTCAGTTCAACCCATGAGAAATGCTCCTTCCTTCAGCACTGATGTCACAGACACCTCCATCATTGTCTTCTGGACCCCTGCGCCTAAAATTGGATACAAGGTACTATTGAAACATACCAGAGCACAGCTGTAGGCGATCACTCTTTGGTTTAATGGCCGGTGTGAGACACATGTGAAAGTACTCTTGAGAAACTGACTTTTGACATTCTCTCTCTCACATTTACACACATTTCAGTCATGACCACTCACAGTGCTTAATCTCTAATTTTGCTCTGCAGTTGACTGTGAGGCCCAGCCAAGGTGGAGAAGCTCCAAAGGACATGATCTCAGAGTCTGGTAGTGTCCTCATCTCAGGTCTAACTCCTGGAGTTGAGTACACCTACAGCGTCCAGCCGGTCTTCGACGGTCTTGAGCATGGTAACCCCATCACTCGACGCGTGGTTACTCGTAAGTGTGAAGAAATGGCATTTCTCTGTCCTTATTATATTGAGCTCATTGAAGATGTGGGAGTGTGAGAGAGAAGTTTCTCACACTGTTGGTGGAGTTGTGCAGCTGTCTTATGACTGTCTGTCTCTCTGTCTACAGCTCTGTCTCCACCCACGGATCTGAACCTGGAGTCCAACCCGAACACTGGAGAGCTGACCGTTCAATGGAACGATGCTAAAATCCCAGGTTAGTACCGAGATATTCCTCATAATAGAACAAGTTCTGTTTTATATGTGCTTGTTAAACTTCAAACACAAATATACACTTCTGTTTTTCTGAAAATGTATATTTTATTTAGCATGAATACATTAAATGGATCAAAAGTGACAGTAAAGACATTTATAATATTACTATGTACTAAATATTATTATATTTTAAATAAATGCTGATCTTTTGAACTTTGTATTCATCAAAGAATCCTAAAATCTGTATAACAATTTCCACAAATATATTAAGCAGCACAATCGTTTTCAGCATTGATAATATTGAGAAATGTTTCTTGAGCAGAAAATCAGCATATTAGAATGATTTCTGAAGGATCATGTGAGACTGAAGACTGGAGCAATGATGCTGAGAATTCAGCTGTGCAATCACATGAATAAATTACAGATTAAAATATATTCAAATAGAAATCAGTTATTTTAAATTGTAATAATATTTCACAATATTAATGTTTTTACTGTGAAATAAATGCCGCTTTTGTGAGAACAAAAGACTTATTTTCAAAACTCTTACTGATCCCAAACTTTTGAACGGTAGTGTGTATATAACCCTAACCCTTATTATTATCATAAATAATATATAATATATATTTATTATATATATATAATAGTAATGAATGAATAAAAGTAATGGAAATTTCTACAGTGAATATACATATTTTCTAGTTACACTTAATTTCTAGTTTTTTAATTCATCAACAAGAAATTGATTGAGTGAATCATTCTCTTGAGTTGATTTTTCAATAAAATCGCTCAAACCAGTTCATAATGTTCCAAATACATTAATCCCAATGTTCCAGTAATTGCATACAAACAACTAGAAAGATCACTGAAAAGTCATGTAAATTCATTTGGTCTAAAAAAAAAAATGCAGGAACACTTTGTAATGGAAGTATGTTCTGTCCTTTCTCAAATGAGCTCATTTGTTCACTACGCAAATGTACTGCTTGGTCTTCCCTTGGTAACCCTTGTTCTGTTCCCACAGACATCACGGGTTACAGAGTGACCTGCACTCCCACCAAAGGGCAACAAGGGAACTCTATAGAGGAGTTTGTGAAGGCAGGACAGAACTCATGCACGCTAGAGAATCTGAGTCCAGGAGTGGAGTACAATATCAGCGTGTTTACTGTGAAGGATGACATGGAGAGTGTTCCTGTCTCCACCACTGTGACTCCGGGTAGGTATTAGAGCTTTTTGAAACACAAATCACCCCTCACCTCAATAATTTTTTTTGTCAGTAACTATGCATAAACTGGGAAAGCATGTGGATTGTAATCAGTGCAGTACTTGCTTTTAATGTCTATTGAGACATTAAATACATAGAACAGAGAGATTACTGAATACACATTGCTTTAAGAGCAATTTTCATTAAAGCATATGTTTCTGTTGTCAGCATTAATCCTAGTCAGTTGATTTTGGCAAAAAGAACATAAGAGCTCAATTTCATTTCACATTTTTGGTCAGTTTATGAAAAAATGGCATATATGAATTTGTGATACTATTCTCATATCACAAATTCCTAACACTCATCTCCATGGTTCAGTATTCACAATATGAACCAAGGATCTGTTTTCCAGTCAGATGACTTATCTCTGTCTTTCTGTGTTGTGTCTATGTCTGTGTCGGGCCTCTGGTACCTTCTCTCCTCCAGATGTGCCCAAAATAACTGACCTTAGCTTCATCAACATCACTGACTCCACTATCGGCCTCAGCTGGAGTCCTCTTAACTCCACCGCCGTTACCGGCTACCGCATTACGGTGTTGGCTGCTGGGGACAGTGTCCCAATCTTTGTTGAATTTGTGGAGCCCACCACAGGCTTTTATACTGTGCACGGTCTGGAGCCTGGTATTGATTATGACATAACCGTCACCACAGTCACAGAAAACGGAGAGAGCGAACCCATCACCATCACCCAGCAAACAGGTAAGAGTTTGTGTGTGTGTGTGTATATAACTGTACTTGTTGGGACAAAATTGCTAAACAAGGTTTCCAAGACATTAGAGACAAGTAAATCGATAACAATTTAGAATAGGGAACACATGTTTACTATTAAGAGTTTTCCCGCAATAAACTGCCAATTTGCTGCATATTAATAGTTAGTAAGGTAGTTGTTAAGTTTATGTATAGGGTGGATTAAGATATTTAAAATATGGTGATGCAGAATAAGTCATTAATACGTGCTTTATAAGTTCTAATAAACAGCCAGTATGCTAGTAATATGCATGCTAATAAGCAACTAGTTAGTAGTGGGAATTTGTCCTTAAAATAGTGTTACCAGTAAATCTGGACAGACTGTCTTTGACTACAAACCTTTTTTTCCTCTTAAGAAGTCCTCAACAATTTAAAATAATGGTTTTCTATTTTAATCTGTTTTGAAATGTAATGTATTCCTATGATGGCAAAGCTGAATTTTACACTGGTAAAACATCTGTAATAACATAATGAAATATATTATACAGAGAAATCTTTCATCAAAAAAGCAGCTTTTGACTGGAAATAAAAAGTTATTCACTTTATTCATGTCACTTTTAGCTGTCCCTGCCCCATCTGGCCTGTCATTTGGAGAAGTGACCGCAGACACTATGCTGGTGACCTGGAATGTTCCTCAGGTGCCCAAATCCTCTGATATCGACCGCTACATCATCCGCTATCATCCAGTCGATGACGACGATGACACCATTGAGCGCACTGTGGATGGAAACACAAACTACGTTGTTCTTCGCCGTAAGTGACTTATGGAAGAATTGACCCTTATTTGTTTGTGCAGTTCTGTCTTTAGTTTCTGTATTGAACACACCTTAGTAATGAGTGTCTCCGTGTGATTTTAGATCTTGTGCCCAACACGGAGTACCTGGTGAGTGTGATTTGTGTCTATGAAGAGAGAGAGAGCTCACCTGCCATTGGCACTCAGAGAACAGGTGAGTTTGTTGGCTAAAACTGTAGAAATATTAAGATTTGTGTTAAGATCTGTTTCATTGGCTGCATCCTTTTACTTCACAGTCCTCGATGCACCTGTCGGCCTGCAGTTCTCTGATGTTGGCACCAACTCCTTCACCGTACGCTGGCAGGCTCCTCAGGCCATTATCTCAGGATACCGTATCCGCTACCAAATGACCAGTGGTGGACGTGCTAAAGAGGAGAGACTGCCCCCATCAAGGAGCCATTTCACCCTCACAGGCCTGACCCCGGAGACCGAATACAGCATCAGTGTCTATGCCGTCAGCGGATCCCGCGAGAGTCTGCCTCTAACTGGAACTCAGTCTACCAGTATGCTGTTACTTCCTGCCTTTTGACTTCTCATTGCAGATCACTTTAGATCGAATTAGTACTAATTGTCTCTCATTACTTTTTCTCTGTTAGTCTCTGATGCCCCCACTGACCTGGAAGTTATATCCTCAACGCCAACCAGCATCACCGTTCGCTGGGACGCCCCCTCTGTCACTGTGAGGTACTACAGGATCACACATGGAGAGTTGGGTAGGTGATTGAATCATATCGAAATGGTGTTGACAAGTTTGTGTCACTTAAAGGGTTAGTTCACCCAAAAATGAAAATTAGGCTGTGTTTTACTCACCCCCGAGGCATCCTAGGTGTATATGACTTTCTTCTTTCAGACGAATCCAGTCGGAGTTATATTAAAAATTGTCTTTGATCTTTCAAGCTGTTTAATGCCACTCAGCGGGTGTTGCATGCATCAGTCCAAAAGAAGTTAAATAAAAAGTGCCCTTCCAAAAAAAAGTGTCTCACACGGCTCCGGGGGGTGAACAAAGGCCTCCTGTAGCGAATCGATGCATTTTTGTAAGAAAAATAACCATATTTAAAATATAATAATCAATTTAATCTAGCTTGCACTCACTGTTGAACACGGAAGCAGCTCCGAGCGGATGACGTATGAGGTCGGCTTTGCGCATGCGCCTCTCAGAAGTGACGAACACGGAAGCGCAGGGGAGAGATCAAAACAAAACAATGGTCACTAATTAGAAGTACAAAGCTGCTTCCATGTACAACTGTTGTGTGGATATTTTTCTTACAAAAATGCATCAATTCGCTACAGGAGGCCTTTGTTCACCCACCGGAGCCGTGTGAGACACTTTTTTTTGGAAGGGCACTTTTTATTTAACTTCTTTTGGACTGAAGCACTGCAACACCCGCTGACTGCAATGATAGAGCTTGGAATAGCTAGGACAATTTTTTTATATAACTCCGACTGGATTCGTCTGAAAGAAGAAAGTCATTTACACCCAGGAGGCCTCGGGGGTGAGTAAAACACAGCCTAATTTTTGGGTGAACTAACCCTTTAAGGCCTGTTCAAAAAAATTGAAAATTTGGTCTGATTTTCACATACAATGTGTCTTTTCAAAACAATGTGTAAAAAACCAGCAGATGGACTGAAAGTAAATGTAGATTGACTATCTGACAGTAGATGGTTCTTTTAGAAAAGCAGAAATTGCCCTGGTTACTCCGAGACACAAATACTACGCAAGTTTACGTCTCTGACATCCACTAGTCACAAAGAAAGGAAGTCAAACAGTATTTAAATGTTTTCTAAGAGTTGTTCAGGTTTTTGTATTTACTATGAAGTTTATCAAAAAACGGAGACTTGAGTCAAAAAACAGAAAAACAGAGTCAAAATCGGGTCTCCATTAAGACCCCAAGCAATCCTACTGGCTCAACTAACTTATAAACCATGCATTTGCTCTTACCTTACATGTATTCACAATAATCTTTAAGGTAATTATGTGTCAAATACATATTTTAAATTAATATTATGTATGTTTGGTATAACTATTTTTATGTAACAGCAGCTGCTCTGGTCATGTGACCAAAATGGTAAATTCTGTTGGTGGGCCGGCTTTATTATTTTATATTCCAGCTGTATATTCATTGAATATTCGTCTCTGTGTGAATTGATGGTCCTTTTATCATGGTTTGTTTGACATTGACTAAATTGTTCTGATCTTTCGCATCCAGGAGGTTTTGACGCTCCTCAGGAATTTTCTGTCCCCGGCTCCCAGTCTACTGCCACTATTGAAGGCCTACGTCCAGGCACCGATTACACCATTACTGTTTACGCTGTGACCGGCAGAGGGGACAGCCCTGCGTCCAGCACCCCCATTCATGTTATGCACAGAACAGGTAAATCGAGGCATCTGAGAATGTCTGGCAGGTCTTTGTTGGGTGGTTTGACAGACTTTTTACGGATTTAGGAAGACAGGATGGTGTAAAATTACAGTATATCACTCAGTTGAGAGCAAAAATGTATAAATAATGGACTTTGTTTCTTTAAACATAGATATTGAGTCTCCATCAAAGATGGAGGTGACTGACGTGAAGGACAACACTATTACTGTGCGCTGGAACCCAGCAGTGGGCCCCATCTCAGGATATCGTGTCACAGGAACTCCGCTAAATGGACAGGGTCCTGCTTTCTCTGAAGTGGTCGCTCCAGGTAATGTATATCACTCTCAATAAAAATATTGTGTTGTACCTACTTTTGAAATGAAGGAGGTAATGCTGTCAAAGTGAGAGTTGCATAGGTGTGTTTTTCACATGTAATTGCAGACCAGACTGAAATGACGTTCTATGGCCTGATGCCGACAGCGGAGTACACTGTCAGTGTGTATGCTTTGGGACAGGATGGAGAGAGCCCCCCTCTGGTCGAAACTGTAGTCACAAGTAGGTGCACAAACTTAGAGAAAGAGTTTTTTTGCTTCACAGTCTCATATAGTTTGTAAAAGTGATTGGATCCCTTGTAAAACAGAAGTACACTTTAGCATATTTTAAAAAAAAGAGTACTTATTACGGAAATAATGTACTTTAAGTAAACATTTTAGCATGTTAAATGCAATTAATAAAAAAAATGTCATAGATTCGATTTATAGTAAATGCAATTAGCTGAACATTAGAATGCTTTTAGACCCACACAATTTTAAATGTAATATCAAATAACATATTACAGTTAAAATAATAATCAAGTACTTTACATGTGCTTTAATGTCAACACATCAAAAAAGTACTTCTTTAATGCATAAACAATGATTTAAAATGTACTTAAAATTTTTTATTTGACATTATCACAAAGTGTGCATTTTAAATGTGTACTTAAGTGTGTTAAGTCATAAAAGTGTAAGTTCACTTAAGTGGCCTTTTATTTCATTAATATCATTATTAATTTGCAAGTACAGTTTTATAAAATGTACTTTTAATATACTACTGTAAGAGTACATTCAATACAGTTAAGTTTACTTTTTCACAAGGGGTGTTAAAGACGTATGAAAGTATCACTGTTAATTCATCCATTTGTAAATATTCTAAAATATTGCAGATGTAATGACATCAGGTTTAATTGAAACCGATTCATTCATAGTTTCAAATATTTCTTTCTCTAGCGGTGGATAAACCCAAAGATCTGTCCTTCACTGACGTGGACTCAACATCCATGCGTATCTCCTGGGAGAGTCCTGATGGAGTGGTCTCCTCTTACAGAGTGTTGTACTACAGTCCAGAGGAGGGGGAGAGAGAGCTGTTCCCTGCCCCACGTGGAGATGATGAGTCTGCAGTGCTGCATGGCCTCAGACCGGGCACAGAATACACTGTTAAAGTCATCGCACTGCATGACCGGACCCCCAGCACTCCACTGGTGGGCACTCAGACAACAGGTATTACTTTAAACAGCTGCTCTTCTACTATTTAAGATCAGATCTACCAAAATGCAGTTTTTCTAACTATAATGATTTAATATTATACTATTTTAATTTATTATATAAAAAACATAAATTAATTATAAATGCTGTTTGTTATTTACTCAGTCCTCGCTATAAAACTTTGATGCATAAGTTCTGCACTGAATGAAACCTAAAATCATTAAATTAATGAGAAGTGTGCTTTTATTTTTCCAAGCAACTTGTAAAAAAAATGTAGTGTTTATTATTGTATATACTATTATTCACAATATTACTGTTTACCGTATTTTTACTGTAATTTAAAGTAACTGAACTTTAGTAGCCACCTAGCAATCACCCAGAACACAGCAACATACTAAACACCAAAAACAATATCCTGGCAACCATTACAGCATCCCAGTATTGTGGTAGTGAGTCTCATGTTCTTTAGAACATGTTAAAATCTGGTAATATACTTAATGTTTCTTTAATGTTCTCTTTTCCCCCTGTAGCTATTCCTGGGCCCACAAGTCTGCACTTCTCCCAAGTGGGTCCAACATCCTTCACTGTCTCCTGGTCTTCTTCTGACGTCAGGCTAACCGGTTACCGCGTGGCCATCACCCCCAAGAGCAAGAATGGACCCACTAAAGAGGACAACATCTCCCCTGACTCGACTGAGTTCCACGCCACTGGACTCATGGTGAATAAATCTCACACTTGCAGAAGTTCATTCTCTCAAAACGTTAACCTTACTGATATTAGACATAATGTGGAACAAACTACTTATGTTCTACGTTACATGCTATGCTTTCATGCTTTTCATGCCAAAAAGTCCTTAAAAACAGCACTGAGTGGTTTCATGGAAAAATCTCTATCGAAACAGCTGTTCCTCTGGTTTTGAGGCATTTATTTCTTGATTTTAGTTGTGATTGTGGGTTACTGGTAGTCAGAGAGCAATGCTAATCTCCATCAGGCAAAGCTCATATTGTACATCAACCTTGTCATTTTGGTCAGTGGGTAGATCAAAGATTAAAGCCTGTACCAGATTGTTTCAGAAAATTATATGGTATTTTGTGAAGCACATTTTCAAGGCTTTGTGTGTTTATAGCCTGGCACTGATTATGAAGTGGAGGTTTACGGTGTGAAGAACTCTCTGACCAGCCGTCGTGTCAAGGGAGAAGTCACAACACCTGACAGTAAGCCACCTTCCCTAAAACGTCTCTGAATTTACACTTGCATTCTCCACCAATTTGCTGTGTTCTGGCCAAAACTCAATCTAGATCTCATTTTCCCAGACATCAGTCCACCTCGACGTGTCCGTATATCCAATGTGAAGGACTCCTCCATCACTCTCACCTGGCGCTCTAAGACTGAGTCCATCTCTGGCTTCCTGGTAGAAGCCACACCCACCATGGGCGGCCATAACCCTATCCAGAGAACCATTGAACCTGATTCACGCACCTACACCATTACTGGTACAACACAACACCGATGTAGCTCATATTACAGGGTGTGACATATGCTTGGTAAATATTTCTTTTGAAACTGTGATTGTTTCGATCATATGATTCTACGTTCTATAGGTCTGGAGCCAGGAACCACTTATAAGATCAATATCTATACTCTGAATGGAAGTGCACGTAGTGAGCCTTTCACCCTTACAGCTACTACAGGTACAACATAACATAACATAACATAACATAACATAACAGGGTTATTTATATTTAAATTATTTAATAATTTTTTCAGCGAAACCAGTTATCAGCCCACCCACAAACCTCCATTTCACCTCTCTGACTCCTACTTCAATCTCCTTTACCTGGGAGCCTCCACGAAGCTCTATCACAGGATACTACGTGACCTATGAAGAGGCTGGAGACATTCCTAAAGAGTTGACCCCTCGACCTCAGGCTGGCAGGACCTTCGCTTTCATCTCTGGTACTGCTCTTTCCCAGTTTATGACTTTCATAATGTTATACCTTTTTGTCTCCCATTATTTATACTTAGTTTTTTATGAACCTTTTTGTGGTCTATACTTGCAGGTTTGAAACAAGATACTGAATATGTTATCAAGATCGTGGCATTAAATAACGCTCAGAGAAGCATTCCACTGATTGGAAAGGCAAAAACTCGTAAGTACTTTTGTTAACTTTTCTTTTACACTACTCTTTATGTGTTTGGGGTCAGTAAGATTTTTTTAATGTTATTAAAATAAGTCTCTAATACTCACCAAGGCTGCTTTTATTTGATCAAAAATAAATGAGAAATGGTCATATTGTGAAATTTTACCATTTTAAATTATATTTTAGAAAATATTTTATTCCTGTGATGCCAAATCTGAAATTTCAGCATCATCACTTCAGTCTTCGTTGCCACATGATCCTTCAGAAATCATTCTAATATGCAGAGTTGCTGCTCAAGAAACATTTCTTATTATCAGTGTTGAAAACCGTTGTGCTGCTCATTATTTTGGTGGAAATAGTGAGAGGTTTATTTAAGGATTCTTTGAATCTTTCAAAAGAACAGCCTTTGTTTGAAATCTTTCATAACATTATATGTTGTGATACATTTGATCAATTTAATGCGTCCTTGCCAAATAAAAGTAGTAATTTATTTTTACCCCCAAACTTTGGAACTGTAGTGTACTTCCACATCTACATGTTGAAATGAATATTTTAAGTAGTTTGGTGGTACTATTTGCACTCAAACTGTTATTATAATACATTTTATGATGATATTTAATAAAGCTATTAATACATATAGTACATATTACCAGCCTTGCTATGTGATGTGATGTTATATGATATGTGCTGCTCCTTTTTTAAAAGATTTTAATTCAAAAGAAATAAATGCAAGGCTAGTCTAAGCAAAGCACAATTAATTAAATGCGCTGTACATTGCCCTGTGCTGGCAACATATGCTATTGCATTATTTTGCTCAGTTGCTTGCCCCAACACAATTTTCCTGCTAGAACTGGAAAGTCACCAGCTGCCCCCGCAGCTCCCCGACCCCAGCCGGCCCAGCCATGACATCCTGGATGTGCCAGAGGACAACGACCACTTCAACAACCATGTGCATATGCTGGGGCCAAACAGACACAACACACCGGGGCAGCAGGGCCAACACATCTACACTGAATATCAGAGCTACAACCTGGGCAATAACGGCCAGCAGCCTCATCCCCCTAGCCACCGCGAGCCCCTGGTATACATCCCCCTGCCAGGAGCAGATGGCCAGAGAGTGCCAGTGGTGCAGGTGAGCGAGGGACCTGAACCTGGCTTCCCCTTCAGTGGTCTTTACAATGAGACAAACCTGCCCCAGGAAGCTCAGACCCAGACCACAATCATGTGGCAGCCTGTACCACACACCTCAGAGTATGTGGTGTCATGCAGTCCCATTACAGAGATTAATGAGAAGAGCTTCCAGGTGAGTAAACAATCCTATCTGATATTGAAAGTCCTGTAATTAAATACTAGTGCTGTCAATCAGTTAAAACATTAAAAAGAAAAATCTAATTATTCAATTAATTGCATATATCAATAGTTACTGGTAATGCACCTGAATCAAGAAAATGTAAAACATTACTGTACATTATTGAATGAACATTAAAAAGTTGATCTAGGCCATGTGTATATGGGCATTTCAGGGTACTTGATTAAATGCATTAACTTATATAAATAATTTATTATGAAATAAATTATTAAAATAAAGTATTTGGTAACACTTTACTTGAAGGGGTGTGCATAAGACTGACATGACACCTTCATAATCATGACATGACACATGTCATGAATATGAAGGAGGTTTTATGCATGTTTATGACAAGTGTCATTAGCTCAGTTATGTCATTTTTAATGCAAATATGACATTATTTGACCTAACCCTACCCCTACCCTTACCCCTAACCATAGCCCATAACAAAGACATCTCAAACAATGTCATCTTTGCATTAAAAATTACATAACTGAGCGAATGACACTTAATGACAGTTGTCATAAACATGCATAAAAACCCTTCATATTCATGACATGTGTCATGTCATGATTATGAAGGTGTCATGTCAGTCTTATGCACACCCCTTCAAGTAAAGTGTAACCAAGTATTTTATCTACACACTACAGTTTAAATGTTAAGGGATGGTAAAAGTTTTTAATGTTTTTGAAAACTATTTCATACTGCATTTATTTGATCAAAATACAGTTAAAACCGTAATATTGTGATGTACTACTACTATTTAAAATACCTGTTTTCTTTTTTTATTTTAAAATTTAATTTAATATGCTGATCTGGTACTCAAGAAATGTTCTTTGGAACCCATAATGCTTTTTGTTTCATGTTCCTTTGATAAATAGGAAATTGAAAAGAACAGCTTTTATTTGAAATAGAACTCTTTTGTAACATTATAAATGTTTACTGTCACTTTTGATCAGCTTAATGCATCCTTGCTGAATAAAAATGTATATAAAAAAACCGTACTGATCCTGATGCAAGCCTCTAAATCAAGAGAATTTAATATTTTACTGTACGTTATTGTGGTAGAAAGTAAATTTCTGAATGGGAATTAAAGAGTTGGTTTGATCCGGGTGCAGATGGACATTTCAGGGTGTAAAATTAAATGCAATGATTATATAATGAAACAAATACACAGGGGAAAAAAGCTTACACTTTTAGCATAAAAACTAAAGTAAAGTGCAAATTTGCCTGTTTGGTTCTATATGATGTAGCTTCTAGCTATTGATGTTTTTTTTTTTTTTTGTAGTATGATATTATCAGTGATTTATTAGTTAATACACTCTCTCTCTCTCTCTCTCTCTCTCTCTCTCTCTCTCCTTCAGATGCGTCTGCCTGGTACGTCCACTAGTGCTACACTGATCGGTCTCACCTCTGGTGCCTCCTATCATGTTCTTGTGGAGTCTGTCAACGGAGACCAAAAACAGAAAATCCTGGATGATGTTGTGACTGTCGGAAACAGTGGTAAATCATCCCTAACCCAAACAAATTTGTAACCATATTTCAAGAGCTTAACATGCTTGTTCCTGACTCCTCATATTCTGTAGTTCCAGAGACTGGAGTGGTTCCCACAGGCAGGGATGTGTGCTATGACACATTCACCGCCACCTACCATGAGGTGGGCGCAGAATGGGAGCGCATGTCCGAGACGGGCTTTAAACTCTGGTGCAAGTGCCTTGGCCTCGGCAGTGGTCATTTCAGATGTGATTCATCCAGTGAGTGAATGAGCAGTGCTGCTACATGCTAAACACCACACCTCATTGTAGCATGGGTGACCGTTTGGCAGTTAAAGACAGGTCATGTTTCATATTTTATTTCTACACTTGAGTACACTTGCCCATGCTAGCTTTTCCTGACATGTTTGTCGAGGTTATCAAACATGGCAGCCAGAGATGAGGTGGCTCGTGTCTCAGATTTGTATTGTCAGCCTTTAACCAGACGATATTAAACTCTGAGATAAGCTTATTTTGTGCAATAACCACTGTATGAATGTGTGTGAAGGATGAATTCACTGGAAACTCTAAGATGTCTTTCTCTAGACACATTTGAAGGTTTATGTACTAACCAACAAGCGTCTTTAAATCTACAGAGTGGTGCCATGATAATGGCCACAACTACCGAATTGGTGAGAAGTGGGACCGTCATGCTGAGAACAGTCACATGATGAGCTGCACCTGTCTGGGCAACGGGAAAGGAGAGTTTAAGTGTGAACCCCGTAAGCAGAGTTTTTCAACAGTTGAGTCTATGCAGTTTTTAACATTTAATGGTTGGTTGGTTGTTTGATGTTCATTGTCTGCTGTAGTTGAATCCACCTGTTATGATGATGGGAAGCTGTACCAGGTGGGCAACCAGTGGCAGAAGGAATATCTTGGAGCAATTTGCACATGTACCTGCTATGGAGGACAACAGGTAACACTAGGTTTTATGTTTTCTTTATATTTTGGTTTGTTTTTACATATGAAGGACTTTCTCTCTCTCTCTCTCTCTCTCTCTCTCTCTCTATATATATATATATATATATATATATATATATATAGAATGTTCAAAACCATGCGCTCTCTCCAGGGATGGCGCTGTGAGAACTGTCGTCGTCCTGGTCCTGGTGCTGACGTTGACGTGGACCTCATTCAGCCTCTAGTGCGCACTGATGCTTACGACCGCTACAGAGAGAACGCCCTACGCAAACTGGTGAGTCTTTTATAGATGTGACAGACAAAGGCTTGGAAAAATAGAAGAATCAGATAAATCTCTGATGAAGGTCAGATTTTAATATGATTATAGCGGATATTGTGTAGTATCATGTACTATACACATTCAAAAGAGTCGGTAAGATTTTTAATGTTTTTAAAATGTGTCTTATGCTCATCAAGGCTGCCCTTTCTATAGAAAAAACAATAAAACTGTAATATTGTAAAATGTTGTTTCAATTTAAAATGTTTGAATGTATTTAAAAAAAATTCCTGTGATGCAAAGATGAATTTTCAGCATCATTTCTCCAGTCTTCAGTGTCACATGATCCTTCAGAAATCATTCTAATATGCTGTGTTGCTGCCTAAGAAACATTTCTGTATTCTTAAAATAAAAAGTTCCAAAGATAGATAGCACTTATTCGAAACCGTAAAAACATTCATAATGTTACAAAAGGTTTGTCACATTTGATCAATTTAATGCATCCTTGCTGAATAAAGGTATTAATTTATTTAAAAAATAAATCTTACCGACCTAAAGCCTTTGATTGGCAGCATATGTATTGAACTGTATAAATTGCATATTATCATATTTATAATTACAGTGGATACTGTAATGATTGGTAACACTTTACTTGAAGGGGTGTGCATAAGACTGACATGACACCTTCATAATCATGACATGACACATGTCATGAATATGAAGGAGGTTTTATGCATGTTTATGACAACTGTCATTAAGTGTCATTCGCTCAGTTATGTCATTTTTAATGCAAATATGACATTATTTGACCTAACCCTACCCCTACCCTTACCCCTAACCATAGCCCATAACAAAGACATCTCAAACAATGTCATCTTTGCATTAAAAATTACATAACTGAGCGAATGACACTTAATGACAGTTGTCATAAACATGCATAAAAACCCTTCATATTCATGACATGTGTCATGTCATGATTATGAAGGTGTCATGTCAGTCTTATGCACACCCCTTCAAGTAAAGTGTAACCAAGTATTTTATCTACACACTACAGTTTAAATGTTAAGGGATGGTAAAAGTTTTTAATGTTTTTGAAAACTATTTCATACTGCATTTATTTGATCAAAATACAGTTAAAACCGTAATATTGTGATGTACTACTACTATTTAAAATACCTGTTTTCTTTTTTTATTTTAAAATTTAATTTAATATGCTGATCTGGTACTCAAGAAATGTTCTTTGGAACCCATAATGCTTTTTGTTTCATGTTCCTTTGATAAATAGGAAATTGAAAAGAACAGCTTTTATTTGAAATAGAACTCTTTTGTAACATTATAAATGTTTACTGTCACTTTTGATCAGCTTAATGCATCCTTGCTGAATAAAAATGTATATAAAAAAACCGTACTGATCCTGATGCAAGCCTCTAAATCAAGATAATTTAATATTTTACTGTACGTTATTGTGGTAGAAAGTAAATTTCTGAATGGGAATTAAAGAGTTGGTTTGATCCGGGTGCAGATGGACATTTCAGGGTGTAAAATTAAATGCAATGATTATATAATGAAACAAATACACAGGGGAAAAAAGCTTACACTTTTAGCATAAAAACTAAAGTAAAGTGCAAATTTGCCTGTTTGGTTCTATATGATGTAGCTTCTAGCTATTGATGTTTTTTTTTTTTTTTGTAGTATGATATTATCAGTGATTTATTAGTTAATACACTCTCTCTCTCTCTCTCTCTCTCTCTCTCTCTCTCCTTCAGATGCGTCTGCCTGGTACGTCCACTAGTGCTACACTGATCGGTCTCACCTCTGGTGCCTCCTATCATGTTCTTGTGGAGTCTGTCAACGGAGACCAAAAACAGAAAATCCTGGATGATGTTGTGACTGTCGGAAACAGTGGTAAATCATCCCTAACCCAAACAAATTTGTAACCATATTTCAAGAGCTTAACATGCTTGTTCCTGACTCCTCATATTCTGTAGTTCCAGAGACTGGAGTGGTTCCCACAGGCAGGGATGTGTGCTATGACACATTCACCGCCACCTACCATGAGGTGGGCGCAGAATGGGAGCGCATGTCCGAGACGGGCTTTAAACTCTGGTGCAAGTGCCTTGGCCTTGGCAGTGGTCATTTCAGATGTGATTCATCCAGTGAGTGAATGAGCAGTGCTGCTACATGCTAAACACCACACCTCATTGTAGCATGGGTGACCGTTTGGCAGTTAAAGACAGGTCATGTTTCATATTTTATTTCTACACTTGAGTACACTTGCCCATGCTAGCTTTTCCTGACATGTTTGTCGAGGTTATCAAACATGGCAGCCAGAGATGAGGTGGCTCGTGTCTCAGATTTGTATTGTCAGCCTTTAACCAGACGATATTAAACTCTGAGATAAGCTTATTTTGTGCAATAACCACTGTATGAATGTGTGTGAAGGATGAATTCACTGGAAACTCTAAGATGTCTTTCTCTAGACACATTTGAAGGTTTATGTACTAACCAACAAGCGTCTTTAAATCTACAGAGTGGTGCCATGATAATGGCCACAACTACCGAATTGGTGAGAAGTGGGACCGTCATGCTGAGAACAGTCACATGATGAGCTGCACCTGTCTGGGCAACGGGAAAGGAGAGTTTAAGTGTGAACCCCGTAAGCAGAGTTTTTCAACAGTTGAGTCTATGCAGTTTTTAACATTTAATGGTTGGTTGGTTGTTTGATGTTCATTGTCTGCTGTAGTTGAATCCACCTGTTATGATGATGGGAAGCTGTACCAGGTGGGCGACCAGTGGCAGAAGGAATATCTTGGAGCAATTTGCACATGTACCTGCTATGGAGGACAACAGGTAACACTAGGTTTTATGTTTTCTTTATATTTTGGTTTGTTTTTACATATGAAGGACTTTCTTTCTCTCTCTCTCTCTCTCTCTCTCTCTCT
>NW_015505592.1:1671201-1679903 GCF_001515645.1 Sinocyclocheilus grahami
TCTCTCTCTCTCTCTCTCTCTCTCTCTCTATATATATATATATATATATATATATATATATATAGAATGTTTAAAACCATGCTCTCTCTCCAGGGATGGCGCTGTGAGAACTGTCGTCGTCCTGGTCCTGGTGCTGACGTTGACGTGGACCTCATTCAGCCTCTAGTGCGCACTGATGCTTACGACCGCTACAGAGAGAACGCCCTACGCAAACTGGTGAGTCTTTTATAGATGTGACAGACAAAGGCTTGGAAAAATAGAAGAATCAGATAAATCTCTGATGAAGGTCAGATTTTAATATGATTATAGCGGATATTGTGTAGTATCATGTACTATACACATTCAAAAGAGTCGGTAAGATTTTTAATGTTTTTAAAATGTGTCTTATGCTCATCAAGGCTGCCCTTTCTATAGAAAAAACAATAAAACTGTAATATTGTAAAATGTTGTTTCAATTTAAAATGTTTGAATGTATTTAAGTGTGTTTGTATTGGACATATTCAATGAACCTGTTGCATTCACAGAAGCATTCTCAACCACATCTGATTGTCTTTAACGGAAACATGTGATTACTTAAGCCACCATTAAAATGTGCATTGATCAAATATTTCTTTACAAGGTTTCAGGGAGTGATTAAACACCGCATTTAGACTCATTTTCATTTGTTTGAAATCACGTCTAACATTCGTTCTGAATTCATTTGACTTCTATTATAGAAATCTATAATCTTGGGCTGTAAGGAGGGATCTGCAGGTTCACTGAATTTTAAGTGTTGTTTGAAGCCACCGAGCGTTTGTGATACTTGAAAAGCTTGTAAAAGAAGTGAAATGATCATTTCCATTGTGTTGTTGGAGATTACATCTCTCCATCGCCAATACTCTCATCCATCTCTAGGAGCGTGATTGATTAGTCTGCATATCCCAGCTTGTCCATCAATTAATTTACATGCCATTTGTGTGTATGACCAACACATCTCTATTAATCTTTCCTAGCGCTCTCAATGTTTTCCTGAACTCTTGCGTTCAAGTATGGAAGTGATCAATGGCCCATGGTTTTGTGTAAAAACTGTTGAGATTTATGAGTCTGCAGTGGTCGAAGTGATGAATGCTCCGGCTCTGCTCTATGCGCACGCTTTTGTTGGTCCATGTGATTGGTACATAAATGATTCTAATCAATATTAGCTCTAAAAAGAACCGAATGGTTAGTAGAAGCTGGTGTGTTGAGTGTGTCTCTGTTAGTGTGATTTAACCATCTGATGCATACAGCATGCAGAAAGCCATTTTGAACCATTTAAGGTATGATGGGTGATGATGATCTTTTATCCTTTCTTATAATCCTATATGACTGACTTCTTTATATGTCATTCTGCTTTTAATTTATGACAACATAAATTTTAAATGGTTGACAGAAGTGGTGACAAACCAACTACCTCTGGATTATTTAACTCTTTTGCACTGGACATATGTGACATAATATTAATGATTAATTAATATATTTATTATATTATTATTATTTGAAAAACATGATAACATTATATCAAAACAAAATATTTGTTCCTTTATTATTCAATAATTAACGCTTCAGGGGGTTGTTTGCCAAACAGAAGTGTGCTACATCATATTGAATGAGCAGTTTAAGTCTACTTCATCTTCAAAGTATTTTTTAAAAAACTGTACTTGCAGATGATACAATGAAATAAAAGACGGCCTAAGTGTACTTTCATGTTTCTTAACACACTTAAGTACACTTATAAAAAAGTGCACTTTGTAATAGTAATTTTTACTAAAATGTACATTTTAAATCATTGTTTTAATAATCTTTTTTGTGCTTTGGAACTTAATTACACTTATTTTTATTGACTAACGTACTAAAGCACATGTACAGTCCTTAATTATAATTTTAACTGCAGTGTTTGATAGTTAATATTTTCAACTTCATAATTACAAATAAAATGTAATACATGACATAGAAGTTTCAATAGAAAGGACATTAAAATATGTTATTATACCATACATGCTTGTCATTTCAAAAACAATATAAGTAATGTTTAGATGTAAAAATGTAAATAAAAATGTACTAACGTGGTTCATGTAAGTATGTCATGTAAGTCCTACTTACATGGCTCAAAAAAGCCCTCTGAAGTTCAGCTAATTGAATTAAATATAAATATGTGTCCAAAAACATTACTTTCAGTTTGCACTTAAGTATATTCTTTTAAAGTATACAATTCCTGTAAAAAAGTACTCTTTTTAAAAGAAAAATGTATTTCTTATTCACAAGCGGTTACATGTCCAACAGCTTTTTTCATTTGTCAATGTGCATATTATTAGTTTGTTCAGTTGTGATTCACTTTTGTTTATTTCCTGGAATTGTGTTATCAGTGCAGTACATTACAATGGCTGAGGATCGGCAGTGTCCGGAGCATCTAGAACTTCTGGCCTTGTTCCTCGATTCTGTGTGAAAGTTCAGAATGCCACCTGGTCTTAAAGGATGTTCATTCTCTCAATGATAAAAAGGGTTACATGGTCTGTGATGGGAGCTGGTCTCTGTACATCAATATGACAACAACACTGGTGTCTCAGAGACGCAACTGAGGTTGTAGACCCCCCTATACCCCCTTGCGTCTGACTGTAACAGGTCTTGATAGATTACTCACACGACTCTTTGCCTGCTGGCCTGTTATTCGAGCCCTGTGAGGCGGTCTCGCCCTCTGGCTGGTGATTTACTGCCTTGTGTCTCTGTAAATCAATCTGTGGCGAGTCCGTGGGCCTTTCTCTCTACCCTGCCGTGACGCACTGAGCTACTTAATGTCAGATGCTCTATGATGTATGGAGGGCCAAATATTTGATTTGGCAAAGCTCTCAGTAGAAGGAAATTCCTCCACTGTCTTTGGTAGGAGTTTAACAAATTGGTTATTATTCTGTGTAGTTGATCAAAGAAGGATAGTCTGAACTGCTAAAGGTGTAGAATCTCATTGCTATTTGGTTTTATCAAAATCTAGTTCTAGTCTGAAGGGGTTGCGGAAAGCAGGGGAAAAACTGGACCAAGTGCAAATAATAAAATGCAACTATATAATCATGTTTAATTAGGATTTATAACAACAACAATATCATCTTGAAAATCATTTTACTTTTATTATTTCTTAGAAATTTCTTATTTCTTTTAAAATATTGCATATTAACATTTTGTAAAGAAAAAAATGTTCACCAAATTAAAGTCATGTGGTGCAACCAATAAAATCCATGTGATTTTAACTTAGATTTAAAAAGGTTTGAACACTCTTATTAGCCACAGATATTTCACTAAGCTAAATGCAAATAATAAAACACACACACACACACACACACACAGTTAAGGCAGTGATTAACATTTTAGTGGTCCTTTCTTAAATGGCTGTATAGCATTTACTTTATGGCTCTACTGCAAAATTCTTAGATTAAAACAATCGTACATAGCCTCTTCCATCTTATGCGGGGTCTAAGGGCCAAAGTCTAGCTGCTTTTCTCTTTCTTTTTTACCCCTGCAGGCCCATATTCTGAGATTTATGCAGCAGAATATGGACTGATAACCCTTCATCTGTTCACCGTGTGAATTATTCTCTGCTCTCACTATCTGTCTCACCCTACACAGCCAGGATTCATATGGCTGCATGGCAGAATTTGTTTCCTTCACAGCAACATGGCCAGCAGCTAAGATTGTGTGTGTATGTGTGTGGCCTGCCTGCCTAAATGTGTCAGTTGGTCTCTCTCGACTTTCCATTCTCCCCAGATTGCAGCACAGACTGAGACGTTAACGTATTCATGCCACATTTTCATTCCTCCCTTCAGAAGTGTTGTGAAACATGGTATTAAGACGTTATCTGAAGGAGTTTCATCTCTGCAATGAAACAAAATCAAGAAAATTTATCTTTTGGCTTGTAACGGATTACTTTGTACGTTTTTGCGCTTTGAATGACCTGTCATGAAAAGGAAAATGTCTTCTTTCCGTCTCTTTCTCTCTGGGTTTGGTTATTGTGCTGATTTGGTGGATTAACCCACTGACTCTATTATCCCTTAGCAGACAGGAAGGAAATTAAAGGGGTGGTTGACTGTTTTTTTTCTAGGCTTGATTGTGTTTATGGGATGCAGTTTAACATGTGTTAATGCTCGTTTTAAAAAGAAAACACATTATTTTTCACATAATTTACCTTTATTCTACACCGCTCTGTCCCTTCTCCCATAAACGCGCTGATCATTTCCTGCTTTTATGAAGCCCCTCCCTCAGAAATATGTGATGGGCTCAGATTGGTTAGCTGGCCCAGTGTGTTGTGATTGGCTAAACCGCCTCTAGTGCGCAGTCTAAACGCCCTGCCCCTCAGCTCAGCGGCATGTGCTCTGGTTGTATTGTAAACAATGGCATCATCTATATTGCTTATCAGTTTGAGCCCGCAGAGGATAATAGTGAAGTGGATCGTGCAGAACCTGTGTATACTTGTGCAAAAGTATTGTTGTCTCATACTTTTAGATACGCTGTTTTTTGTAAATGCCACTGCTTCTGTTAGCTTTTAATATACAGTTTTATTTAAAGCTGATTAAAGGTTTAATACTGTAGCGAATTTCGTGCAGAACCTGTGTATACTTGTGCAAAAGTATTGTTGTCTCATACTTTTAGATACGCTGTTTTTTGTAAATGCCACTGCTTCTGTTAGCTTTTAATATACAGTTTTATTTAAAGCTGATTAAAGGTTTAATACAGTACGGCAACTGCACGCGCGTCCATGTATAACGCTTCTCATAGCTACGTGAAAATAAGTGTATAAATGGAACAGTTAATTGTTGGAGCTGAATGAGAGAGAGAGAGATGCAGAACGTGTGCAGAGCAGGGCGACGCGAGGAACAGTATTGAGAACCGCTGCTTTAGAACATTGATTTTGAAACTTGTGAATCCATTAGAATCGTTAGAAGACAGAATCACGATTCATATATGAATAGATTTTTACGTGCACCCCTAGTTTTCTCTTCCTCTTCTCTAAAGCAGCGCAGCATGGCCACGCCCCTTTCATTGCATGTTCCCGGGGGCGGGGTTTGTCTGGGTTTGTGATGTCACAAACCCAGGAAGTAACTCGTTGTAGTCCCTACGAGCCATTTTTGTAGGCATTAAACTGCCAGAATTTTAAAAGGCGATATCTCCGTTTGCATTGAAGTTTCAGCGCCGCAACTTTGCAGATATTGTTTATGCTCAAACAGCAACATTACACACTAACTAACCTTAAAAAAGTGAAATCGCAATCAACCACCCCTTTAAAACAGAATCATGTCTTTTCTAAATTTTCAACTTCATCTGACCCCAGATCAGTAGCGCTGCACTCGGACTGTGAACTGAGTACAGCAGAGCATAAGAAACCTTTCCTTTTCCCTAGTGTCCACCCAAAGCCTTAATCTGAAACCTAACATCAAAGACACACAAGGACTCATGTCCTCCCTCAATAAGAAAGCAAACTCAAAAGAAAACCCCTCTGTTTTGACTTCACATACTTCAACAGCTCTAGCTACTGGATTAACATTCATTTATACTTAATGTAATCTGATTATTATATACTTATAATGGTTCATCTTTCCCCCATGCGACATAATAGTTTTTTCACGTTTCGGTTCCACGTGAGTCACGCTGCATTTGTTTAATTTGGGATGACAAATTCCAAGTTACTTTTTAATTACACGTATGAATCGCTGTGTTATTAAAAAAAAAATTAGTTCCTAGATTAAGGGTAGGCTATAATGAGCATTATTAGCCGGTTTCATTACTGAAATCCAATCTCGCTTTGGCCAGTGGGGGAAAAAAAACCTTCCAGCAGAGAATAACGCACTCAGTCTGAAAGCAGTTTGATGTCTCTGCTGCAATCTTTCTGCATCTAGTCTACACATAATGCCTTTGGAATGTCAAGCTCTTTTTGAACATAAATGAGCATTTAGACAAACCATCAGCCCCAAACAGAGCAGTTTCACTTGTTAACTTGCATCTAAATGGCTGTTTGGCTCCATTATGGACTCTGGTATAAGGCAGGCTGTTAGTTGATGAATTTGGGTTTAATTCAGTGCAGGGGACGGTGCACAGGCTTGCGGGAGCCGTTTGCTTTTCCAGCGCTGACATTCATCTCCCTCCTCCTACCTCCGCTCTTCTCCACCTCCTCGCCGCATACTGACATCCGTCTCCTTTATGTACGAGGCATCTGACATTTCTAATGTCATGAATAATCTTGACAAACAATCTTTTTCGATGCATGGAAATAACCGGCTGAACCAAATGGGAGGGCTTGCTGTTTCTTCAACTGTGGCGTATTAGTTAAAGCTGAGACGGCTACGATGATAATAACGTCACTAAATGGTTCAACTTTACAGGGATGAATGATTATGCCCGTGCTTTCCGCCCCCGCTCGCACCCATCTGAAGGAACGTGGCGTACTGCTGTTTGGGTTTCATTACGCAGTTTTAATTTTGCTTGGCTCATTCCTTAAACTTACAGAGGAACAAACAAAGACAAGTAATTAAAGCTAACAGGGCGGATCTAGTCACTATTCAGCTCAACTTTAATACACTGAAGAGTAAATAATTAGAGCATGATATTAAAAATGGAAAGATAAAAGTGTCTGTCATGCTCAGAGATGTGTTTAAAGAAAGATAGAATGGAGGAGGGGTACAGGTAAGCTCGACGAGGCTGTGAAACTATTAGCTGATAAGATTTAATTGTTTTCTAGGCTTTCTGTCTATGGCTAAATATAGCCATTTTTGTAAGAGTAATTTTCTTCAGAACATTGTACTTGACATTGAAGGGGAAAAAACAAGTAAACATAGCCTACTGCATAATTCTCTTTTATAAGGAGGGGGTGGGGGTCTATCAAATCAGTCATGTGGTGCAACCAACATGCAGAAAAATTATGTCAAAGAGAAACCCCTCGTCTCTTAAAATATCAGATAATTTGAGCTTTTTATGAAAAGGCAAGGCAAATTTTGGACCTGAACTTCAGGTTGTCATGGTATGACTCCCCAAAACTGTAGACCTAATGACATTTCTAAAGCATACTGTATATTGGGTAATTGTGTTTTGTAAGGAAAGTTTGTCTACTATAACTCTACTAAACTCTCTTGCATGGCCCAAATCCTTGCTGAAGGTGATCCATACAAATTTAATGGCAGCTGTATCCTGTAATGACTGCATGGTCGACCATCTGTACGATTCATTTCAGACTTTCATATTGGACTGGTGAGGTTGGGGTCTCTTGATGGAATTTGAGATGACTGTGAAGGCTTCAGTAAACAACCATTCTTGAACCCAAACACCTCTGACCCTCTGTCACTGATGTTAGGCTCTCCAGACAGGGGTCAAGAGCTACAGACACACTTGAACTTTAACAGAGAACTCTCAACATACCATAGGAGGGTGGAAAGTTTCTCTGAGAAATAGCTGAAAGTGAAACAGCAGCAATACAGGGATTTGTGAAACTTAAGACTTTAAAATATTTTCATGCAAGAAAAGAAATGTAGATGCTTATTTGACTGTCCATGTGTCGGTGCAGCAATCACCTTGGAAAACTCTACGTATGCACTTACCATACTTTTCTACATGGGTAAATTAGTACATGTTAAGTTTGTTGAGACCATGCTGCGATTGAAATGGGTTTGAACTATATTAGCTATACAGTTTCTTAATCTGTCAGATGTCTCACTTCCCTGATTGCTTTTTAATGCTGGTTTCTTATTCAAGAATTCATTACACCATGTTTTTGATAGAGGCTTTTGATCCAAAAATAATGGATATGGATAAATGAAGTTGACACAGCATCATGTTTCGTTAAGAATTGACATTCACATTGAAGAGTCTTTTTGATCATATCTAATAATTAAATAATTTGGGGCAGTCATGGCCTAATGGTTAGCGAGTCGGACTTGTAACCAGAAGGTTCTGGGTTCAAGTCTCAGGTCCGGCAGGAATTGTCGGTGGGGGGAGTGAATAACCAGCGCTCTCTTCCACCCTCAATACCATGACTGAGGTGAGACCCTTGAGCAAGGCACCGAACCCCCAACTGCTCCCCGGGCACTGCAGCAATATGGCTGCCCACTGCTCTGGGTGTGTGTGTGTGTGTGTGCACTTGGATGGGTTAAATGCAGAGCACAAATTCCGAGTATGGGTCGCCACACGTCACTTCACTTAAAAAAATACATTAAAAATGCAGTTCATACAAACAATGCCTTGAATACATACAGGTGCATCTCAATAAATTAGAATGTCGTGGAAAAGTTCAGTAATTCAGCTCAAATTGTGAAACTCGTGTATTAAATAAATTAAATGCACACAGACTGAAGTAGTTTAAGTCTTTGGTTCTTTTAATTGTGATGATTTTGGCTCACATTTAACAAAACCCCACCAAATCACTCTCAACAAATTCATAAGACCAATAAAAAAAAACATTTTTAGTGAATTGTTGGCCTTCTGGAAAGTATGTTAATTTACTGTACATGTACTCAATACTTGGTAGGGGCTCCTTTTGCTTTAATTACTGCCTCAATTTGGCGTGGCATGGAGGTGATCAGTTTGTGGCACTGCTGAGGTGGTATGGAAGCCCAGGTTTCTTTGACAGTGGCCTTCAGCTCATCTGCATTTTTTGGTCTCTTGTTTCTCATTTTCCTCTTGACAATACCCCATAGATTCTCTATGGGGTTCAGGTC
>NW_015505592.1:1680039-1690987 GCF_001515645.1 Sinocyclocheilus grahami
ATGAGCTTCTCCACCCTTCCTCCAGACTCTAGGACCTTGGTTTCCAAATGAAATACAAAACTTGCTCTCATCTGAAAAGAGGACTTTGGACCACTGGGCAACAGTCCAGTTCTTCTTCTCCTTAGCCCAGGTAAGACGCCTCTGACGTTGTCTGTGGTTCAGGGGTGGCTTAACAAGAGGAATACGACAACTGTAGCCAAATATCTTGACACGACTGTGTGTGGTGGCTCTTGATGCCTTGACCCCAGCCTTAGTCCATTCCTTGTGAAGTTCACTCAAATTCTTGAATCGATTTTGCTTGACAATCCTCATAAGGACTTAACATGCTTGGATACAGCACTCTGTGAACAGCCAGCTTCTTTGGCAATGAATGTTTGTGGCTTACCCACCTTGTGAAGGGTGTCAATGATTGTCTTCTGGACAACTGTCAGATCAGCAGTCTTCCCCGTGATTGTGTAGCCTAGTGAACCAAACTGAGAGACCATTTTGAAGGCTCAGGAAACCTTTGCAGGTGTTTTGAGTTGATTAGCTGATTGGCATGCCACCATATTCTAATTAGTTGAGATAGTGAATTGGTGGGATTTTTGTTAAATGTGAGCCAAAATCATCACAATTAAAAGAACCAAAGATTTAAACTACTTCAGTCTGTGTGCATTGAATTTATTTAATACACGAGTTTCACAATTTGAGTTGAATTACTGAAATAAATGAACTTTTCCACGACATTCTAATTTATTGTGATGCACCTGTATTTTCTATGAGCATGCTTTTAATTTCTGAATTTTTTATTTTTTTTGGTGCTTAATGTTAAAAATACAACTGTCCTGATATCATAATGAGGGAAAAAGTCATATTAGTAGTTTACCATAAACGACATTCTAATTTATTGTGATGCACCTGTATTTTCTATGAGCATGCTTTTAATTTCTGAATTTTTTATTTTTTTTTGGTGCTTAATGTTAAAAATACAACTGTCCTGATATCATAATGAGGGAAAAAGTCATATTAGTAGTGATTTTTACTTTTTCATTTAATATTATATTTTTGGAAAAATTGTATTTTAACAACTTTAACAACAAAATCAAAGTCATGTGGTATGACTAACACAATTATTTGGTGCAATCAACATACATATATCAGAGAGATCATCAGAATATCAAATATATGCTGATTTGAAAGATAAATGCATGAGATACACCTTTAGGATCTTATAGAGTCTTAACTTGCTCCATGGATTTCCTCAAGGCTTTGATGAAGCCTCTCTTGTGGGAGTGATGAACCTTCACTCAGAAGTCTAGCTGCCACTCATTCTTATCTAAAGAGCAGCATGTTTCACCTCTTGTGCTGCCACAGTTACTCACCCCTGCACCCTGATTTCACCATACTCTTCTTCACCAAGGAGAGGGCCATATTTAAGTGGTTTTAAGAGCATAACAAAATTAATAAGCTCTTCTCCTTGAATGGGAGTCAGAGGAGTTAGGCACAGTCTAGTCTTGACATGCCCGTGGAGACCGAGCTCTGTGGCAGTGCAGTGGTTGACACAGTCTGCTTTAAAGCCTCTAGCTCAGCTTGTCACTCAATCTGATGCTCTGCACAGGCCAATAATTACTTTTCCAATCATAGCAGCCCAGCATCAGACCAGAGGGACCCTCAGTCAGAAACACAGCACTCAACACATCTCTTTTACTCTTTACTTCCTGTCTCTCTCTCTCTCTCTCTCTTTATTCTCATATTGCATTTCAGTGCGTCTCTTCAGAAGAACATGTTCACTGGTGAAAATACCAACTTAATGTTGAATTTTGGTACTGGCAGTCCAACATCATTGAGACTTTTCACTGTTTGTATTACTATACTTGTATAGTAATTACAATTATTTGTTAGTATACTTAAGTACAGTTTTGGAACATACTTTAGTCAAGTATAAATACTTTTGTTGACTTAAAGAGACAATTTATATTTTTACTCCAATAAATTTTTTTCAGATCTTTTAGTTACATTTGCAAAGTGCAAAACATAATGGGAAGAAAAGCTTTGCAGTTTGGTCATAACAATTATCACAAATTAATCTTGTCTACTTGACCTACTTGGTTCCTGTCAAAATGGTTCACAGAGAGGTCTGGATGATTAATTTCGTAAATCACGCAGCGCCTGAAAATAGGCTAACTTCCCTCAACATAACCAACGAGACCACTTGCTTGCACAGGGAGTGTGCTGGGGACTATTTTCAGGCGCTGCGTAATATCATTGCGCCTGCTGCACCCAGGGTACGGCAGCAAAGTTCCTTGATTATTATGCTGGAATGAGAGTATAGTTCCTAGCCATATCAGCCTAGAAAATCGTAACTTTTCATTTTCCGTCGGTCTTAGTACATGGTCTTAGTAACTACAGAAGAGTCAAGTTTTAAATGGGAAAAATATTGAAACTCTTTGGCCGTTTTTGAGCGAGATGCTAACTCTCTAATCAGATTCAATGATCTATGCTAAGCTGCAGCTAAAAGTGCTACCGCCAGACCCGGAGATCGGCTGAATGGATTCGAAAACAGTAAAACTCAACTGTTTAACTCTAGGGGAGTTGGAAAATGAGCCTATTTAAAAAAATTGTGTTCCTTTAAGACTCTGCCTGTGGATCCAACAGGATGTCATATGATTCACTTGCATCTAGCCAAAAACTATGATAGGCTATATTTGACAGTACTATTAACACAAGTGAAGAAAGATATTGTATTATCTGAGAATAAAATGACCTACTTGATTAAGTATTTTAAGTATTTCAAATACAAAACACTGTCTCTCAAAGTAATTAAATTGCATTTGATTTTTTTTCCAGCAAAATACAAATGACAAAGTACTCAAAAGTAATTAAATATGTATTGGTTTAAATACATTTAATTAAAACACTGCCCATCTCTGCTAACACTCATCACACTTCACATTATATCACATACAACAAAGTACCAAAACGTACCATGGTGTTTTGACATGAAGAATACTCTACGTCATGATAAGGTCTATGAATTCCAGTATTGTGCTATTACCATCTATTACCTATATGGCACCTATGACACTCAATCCGTCATTATATAATGCAGTTATATATTTTTATCTATTTTGCACCTTATATTATTGCCAAATATTTACAGTGACACCTCATTTTATGTACCTTTACTTTTACTTAAGACCGGCAATTATATTATAAGTACAACACTGTTTCAGACAGACTCTCATTCTGTGCATTGGTGCTTGGGATTTTTCATTGATTGTTTATATTCTCCAGTAGTGCGTCATTCACTCTCAACCGATTCGTTCAAAACACTGATTTGTAGGAACGAGTCACTACTGCTGTCTATTGCACGAAGATGCCACGCAGACGGTTGATTATGCATTGGTTTTATTTGGGACTATTTTCGTTAGCCGGGCAAAATAAATGATGTAGCTGATATACTTGTGTCCAAATTGTAAGTTACTCAATATTAACTTGTTTATTGACAGTATATTTATAATCAATATCACTCGCAATCTTGCTGCTGGTCAGCATGTCTGTGTTTCAGCTGTACATGGCTCATTTAGCTTGTCCATATCAACAGCATACATCAAAATAAGATGTACCTCAATGAGGATTCTGAGATGTTTATTCTGTTCTAAAAGAGGTATTCAGGTAGGCCTACATATATTTTCTCTAGGTCTCAAATGCGAAACAAATTAGATACATAGAGAGTTTCTCACTAAAGCATATCCCTTTGTTGCTGACTACATGTGTGCAAATGTGTTTATCGCCATGCTACGTATTTATTATTGTGCAATTTTAGCAGCACATATTGATTTGTTGCTGCTTATATACTGGCTTTTGGAAGTGAAAATAGAATTGTGTCAGAAACTAAAAGGAAGAAGCCAGCCGTGTGAATATGTCTCTAAATTTAAGCTACTGTGCCAGCAGAAAAGGACATGTGTGTGTGTGTGTGTGTGTGTGTGTGTGTGTGTCTGAAGATTACTTTTTGCTGATGTGCTGCCTTTCAAAAGCGAGGCTTGTGTATGACATATATTTCGGCTTACTGTGGTATAGAAGAGATTAGAGGAGCAAACTGTCCTGAAAATACTCTGTCTGAAAAGAACTTACTCTTTTCCCACTATTCTGCTCCTCACACACACGCACATGTAGTTTTCCTCAACAGTTGGAAAAAGGGTTAGCGCCATAAAATGTGACACTGTTTTACTTGCGTTTAATGCTGGTCACCAGGGAAGAAATGCTGTGGGCTGGGGAAACCTCCCGTGTGCCTCTGAAGTGTCTGTCTTTAATGACTTCACCAGCTCACTGAGCTCAGGTTAAAGGCTTCACCATGACTGAATCGTGCTTTATATATGATAGGCTACTTCAGCTCAGAGATGTTTTGCATAAGAATTCAGCTTACGAAAAGTAGAGTCTGGCTTTCATTTTCATTGTAATTGACTCGTCGGAGGTTTGAAGTGGGTTGACTTGGTACAATACAGACCCTGGGGCTTCCTGTGTTTGTCCCTGTTTATTGTTTCATCTTTTTCTCAGAGAATCAATTTGAGGGGCTGAGATGGGAATTCTACTCTTTGGGGAAAATAATTCTCAGGTGCCAAGACAAAATCAAGAGCAGATATCTTCTTCAGGCCTGTGGAAGCTTTCGAGGAGGTTAGACTAATATTGAGACCCCAGTCTCTAACAGCTACTGTATGCTCAAACATCTCACTCAGAAACTTCTGACACAAGCTATGAAGTCAAAGCATTTTTTTTGTCACATATGCACACATGCACTCTTTCCTGTAGACGTTTAAAGTCAATCAAAGCTTCATGCATGGGCGTCGCTAGGCCATTTTTAGGGGGCCCCCCTAAAATGACTACTTAGCCCCCCTAAAATTTAGCAATTAGCTCCATAAACTGTACACGAATTCGTGATCGCTTCAGTCCCCTTTAAATTTCAATTCCCCTTTTTCAATCCGCAGACCGCAGCGGCGCAGAGCGAGAAACAGAGGACAAGGTGTGTTTATCGATAGATTGTTATAATATCTGCATCTGTGCAGTTCTTTGTCATAAATCCAGTTTACAAAATATCATGGGGGAGCAATAATCGGTTCCCCATCTACTGTAGCCTAAGTTTTCACTGCGTTCACCCCTCATCACATCACAGCTGTTTCCTCCAGTGAAAATGAAGCACATATGAACGCATATACTTTATAAAACGATCATGTTGCCATATTCATTTGAAAATGTAACTTTCAATATACATATTCCAGTGCATGTGGCAAAGAGGTTTGCATACTTGAGCTAAGGAAAGAGGGTTGTACTAGAAATGCAAACGGTAAACTTTTGTGTTTGTACAGTAAAACAGGTTGTGTGTGAGATCATGAAGATTTGAATTTGGCTTATTCAGTACTCAAATGTTATACCTATCTATGCAATACAGTGGAATACGGCAGTAAGTTTAGTATACGACCCCTAATTTTTTACGACTTTTTAATTTTATTTATATATATATATATTTTTATTATTAGGCTATTATTATTATACCCTCACTGGGGGCTGAGCACCCCTAAAATGAAAATCCTAGCATCGCCCCTGGCTTCATGTAACTGCCAGCCAATTGTTCCCCAACCACATGAGAAAAAATTGCTGTGTTTGTTTACCTCTGTGGTTAGGTTTGCATAGAATTTAAGATCTGAAAGTGATGTGTTTATCAGGTTGCCAAGATTCCATTTCCCTGATAAATAATTCGGTTTATATCAACAAAAGAGCATGTTGGAAGGAAATCAAAGTAAGCAAGTGTTTTTAATTTCACTGTCCACTTTACAGGGTGGATTTCTTGGAGTGCTCTGCACTTATGCAGACAATATCATGTTCACACTCTTCTTTAGTGCCATCTGGGTATGTTAAGTGTCTATTAAGATCACTCCATAAATGTCTGTATATATTTATTTAGAGTATTTTTGTCTCAGATGCTCCCAAACAAATTAGATTTATGGATTTATACAGGACAAACATTTTATTTGTAAACAGTTTTAAACTAATCTTTGTCAAGCTTTTGCAAAATTTGATAAATTACAAAGATTCTTGAGCCTTGATCACAGTTCAGGGATCAACATTTTTTTTCTGCGTTCTCTGTCGAGCCAGTAGTTCAGATTATTGCTTGCCCTGTCAACATTTTCATTGGCCCCACCACAAAAAAATTTACTTATTGCTATAGCAATATATTTTTATATATACCAGAATTATTTTTTTTTTCATTACATGTTAGGTTTTTCGTGCACTTACATTTTAGTTTTTCATAATTCAAAAATTGCTACAAGCTATAGTGTTTTTATCTTATTTTGCACTCTTTTTCATATCCATCACATCCTGCTCTTTGTTTTCTAATTCATGCATATTTGTATATCACTCTAAAGTCTGAACTTCAAGCAGTCTTGCAGTGCATGTATATATTAACATACTGTGATGTATAATATATTTTAAACATGTCTATTATCACTTTATATTGTCCTTATGATATATTTTTCATATATATACAGCATATATGTTGCCCATATTTAGTGCAAACTATATTTGGCCTGATTTAAAACCTGTAACCTGTGATTAAGAGCTGTTAATCAACTGAAATATAAAGACGGCATTTACATATATATCCGCTAAACAAAGAAACAAATGTAAGAGTCAGAAAATGTTCATGTTAAACTAAATTATCACTGTTTTTGTAGTTCAAGCGGACCTCAGTGAAAAAAAAAATCCATGATGGTATGCATATGATTTCTTCAAAGATTGAAATAGAAGTGACACATCTGTAGTATCACATCATAAATCTTAAATATTGTAACTCACCCAGGTAAAACTTACCGTCTTGTCAGATCAAAATAACATCCTCCTTTTTTTGTAACTATACTTAAAGAAAGGTTAAACATGAAATGCTAATTAACCTTCTTATGGTTATGATGATAGTCTCAGGAGAGTGATTGTGGTTTAAAAGGTTCTTAGCACAAAGTGTGTTCAGACTGGTAATGTCAGGATTAACTAAAGTTCATTAACATGGCCATCACCTCTCTGACAGCTCCAGGATCAATTCTCACGCACATACCGTATGAGGCCCCTCCTCTACCATTTAGCCCTTTAAGGACTCAAGAGAAAGAAAATAAAAGCAGAAGAGCTCATTTTGCTGACTGCGGTTGTTCAATGCAGATGTCAGGCCCTGGGTTCCAAGTTATCGATGGTGGTTCATTAGTAATTTGGTGAGAGTGCCTGTAATTGCTGACTGTCCATAACAAGGACAACTCTCTTTGAACATATCCATAATGATAGAGAGATTGGGGTTGGACCTCATGGTTCTTGTGATTGACAGACCATAGCTTGCATTGCACAGGACATGCAGACTGCAGACAATTTGTAGTAAAGCCATGTACTGACCAGAGAGATTTTTTAGCTTAAAGGCAAAGTGTGTAACTTCTCAATTGATTAAAACCCCCTGTTTTATAGCTTAGCTATTCAGATGCCATTGGTAAACCATTGGTAGGTTGATTTAGTGTAAAGACTGCAAGTTCATTTAAATGCACAGTTATAATTGAGCTATAGTCTTCATTACTCTGTCCAAGTGTACTTGGCACTATCCGTAATTGAGTATTTTGTCACCTTTGCCTTTCAGAAAAAAGTGTGGAAGGCTGAGGCCAATTATTGTTGATTAATATCTACATCCGTTATATATGTTAAATATTCCTGATTTAACACAAGTCAAGATCAGTTAACAGCATTTATAGCATAATGTTAAGCAATTTATTTTTATTTATTTATTTTTTTTTAAAGATAATTTCTGACTAATGTAATTTACTGAGGTTATTAATTTAATCTGTTTAAACCCCGCCCCTTACTTGCAATCAAATGCAAGCGCGAACCAAATCCCCGCCCTACATTTTTTTTTCTTTTTGATAACTTTTTACTCTGATGTTCACAACAATACAGAAGAAAAGACCTTTTACTACTTCCATTTCATTGTGACTTTTTAGCACATTTTTAAATTGTTTTTACAATTCCATTTGTTGTAATCTGAAATAAAGATATCCTGTGCACAGTAAGTGTGTGTGTGTGTGTGTGAAAGAGATCATTGTAAAATATTTAAAGCCCAGTGAAATATTTAAGCGTTTTACTTTAACAAAAACATGTTGAGAGACACCCAGAGACATCTGTTCACTGCCGCAGGAGCTCCCACTAGAATCTTGAGCACAGAACGTCTGAAAAATGTGCCAGACAAGGTTAACGCACAGCACATGACCAACATGCCCCTCAAGCCACGTATCCCCCACCTGAACTCCCAAACAACTTTGACGAGCGGGAAAGTGATGAGTCCTCGACTGAAACTATGGGAGAAGGTCTCAACAGTTCAGTAGATATCGCTGTGCATTTCCACAAGGCATGGAAGAGAATATCTAATTAATTCCATTGTGTATGATGCTGTGTATGACGTTTAGATATTGAGGGTCATTGAACGAGCCCTATTTAACAACTGTTTCTCATTAGAGGCTCCGGGTGTTCAGACCAAACTCTAGATGATGCCTTTGGGAAAGTACTCACTGTGAAAACTTAAACAGTTCAGCTTGAAGATGCACCATTTACAGATAAATGCACCTGGTTTCCCATATTCTTAATGCAGCAGTTCAAGATCGGGCACACGCATGCATATCTCAGGCCCTGGTGACAGGAAAAGCATCACGCGTGCCAAAAACATCCCTCTAATAGGGTCTTGTGCTCCATTTTCAATTGGATTTTGCTAATAGGCTGTATATGGGCCCCATGGGAGCTTCAAATTGGCTTCGTAGTGTCTCTAGCTTTGTTCCCAATAATCAGCACCCATCTGGCCCGGAGAATAGGAGGCAGATACTCCCTAAATGCAGCCCTCCGCCTCTCTCCCTCCACCACCAGCTGCTCTGGGTCCCTTTAACGAGAGTGGAGAACTGATCAGCAGTAACCACTGTACAGAGATGCACATCTCCCCCCATATGTGTTATACTGTTATAAAACACATTATCTGTTGTGTTTGTGTCTACTGTGTTTGTGTCTACTGTGTGTGTGTGTGTGTGGAAGATGTTAGAGAATTAGAGAGCAAAAGCATGTGCCGAGGGCACCCTGGGTGGGCACTGTCCAATGAGCTGTGGAAATGGTAGATTATTAGAAAATGCAGCTTTTAGGAACTGTGTATGGCAGAATTTGGTGAAATTCAGAATATAAGGAATGGTTGCCTTTGATTCCATTAGTGTTGAATTTGAATTTGAATTGAATTGGTAATGCCCCACAGGATGATGAATTGGAATTGGAATTTGAATGACAGGAAGAGCAATTTACTGAAATGAGATTCAAGAAACTGGAAGTTCATTTATTAAATAGATGTGCTGCTCTCAACCTTCCATGAGGATGGTACTCGTTCTCCGCGAACATCGTTCTAAGCTCAGGGCTGCTGAAAGGGGGTGGCTCAAATAGGGTTGGGTATCGAAAACCGGTTCCATTTTAGAACCGGTTCCAAATTTCCAAGAACCGGGTATTCGATGAGACGCTTGCATTTCGATTCTGCTTATCGATTCCTGCATTCGCATTTTAATGGGATCAAAAACGTAAAGAACTTAAGCCCTGTTTGCGTGCAGTGCACACGAAGCGCAAGCACAGAGAACAGAGGTCGCGGTATGGGTTCCCGGTTTGTGTCCGTTCTCGAACCATTCAGTGTATTTCCAATGTAGAAAAGGTTGTTCCGGGCCGAAACTGACTTCTTTCATATTTGTCGGCCAATATGCAGAAAACTACGGCAGTATATCATCATAAACACAGCCGTTTTTGTCTTACGTGAACGTAAACAGATGAGAAAGAAAACACACATGTACAGTATTTTTAGATCTGCTTGCGTTCGGTGTAAAAGAGCCAGCAGCCTAATAAATACGCTGCCTGTCATTAATGTTAATCAAAGAACAAAAGAAAATCATTCACTGATCTTGACTGAATATATATATGAATAACTTTAATTGATTCATCTATATTTTATTTATGAAAAGAAAGCTATGCAGTGTTTTTAAACTTTTAATTACAGTTTCTGTACCTGAAATTTTGTTCAGTTGTATTTATTTATGATATTGCTAATTGATTTGTTTGTTCATATCTTATTACTGACTGTTTACTTGTCTTTAACACTTTAATATTTGAAATTTATATTAATCTAGTTGTTTTTGCTGTGGTATTTTTTTTAAAGCATATGCAAAATTCCTCTTGCAGTGTTCTGTAGGCTGCTGATTTTTGCTCGTGTTATTCAGCTGCAACAGAATGCTTTTTAAAAACACAGAATAAATGTTTGACATCTAAATTTTTTAGATAATTTTTTATCTTATTGGAATCGAAACTAGGAATCGATAAGAATCGGAATCGATAAGCAGAATCGGAATCGGAATCGATCAAATTCAAACGATACCCAACCCTAGGCTCAAATACTACTGACCTTAATGTGTATCAGTCACTCCTCTCTTCCTTCTCTGCTAATGTCTCCACTGCTAAAAGGACATACTATAATAACAAAATTAACAATTCGTCTAACTCTCGCATGCTCTTTAAAACATTTTCCTCCCTCCTTTGTCCTCCTCCTCCAACAGCTGACGACTTTGCCATGTTCTTCATTAATAAAATTAAAACCATCAGTGCACAATTTTCCACACCACAATCTGTCAAGCACATCTTACCAGCAAACATACACTCATTCATATCCTTCTCTTCACTCTTTGAGGCAGAAGTCTCCAAACTCATCCTTTCTTATCATCCTACTACTTGTCCGCTTGATCCTATTCCATCTCATCTTCTTCAAGCCATTTCTCCTGCAGTTGTACCTGCACTCACTCACATCAACACATCCCTTCACACTGGTGTTTTCCCCTCAGCATTTAGACTCGTATAACCCCACTACTTAAGAAACCCACCCTTA
>NW_015505592.1:1691202-1706676 GCF_001515645.1 Sinocyclocheilus grahami
ATAAACACAGCCGTTTTTGTCTTACGTGAACGTAAACAGATGAGAAAGAAAACACACATGTACAGTATTTTTAGATCTGCTTGCGTTCGGTGTAAAAGAGCCAGCAGCCTAATAAATACGCTGCCTGTCATTAATGTTAATCAAAGAACAAAAGAAAATCATTCACTGATCTTGACTGAATATATATATGAATAACTTTAATTGATTCATCTATATTTTATTTATGAAAAGAAAGCTATGCAGTGTTTTTAAACTTTTAATTACAGTTTCTGTACCTGAAATTTTGTTCAGTTGTATTTATTTATGATATTGCTAATTGATTTGTTTGTTCATATCTTATTACTGACTGTTTACTTGTCTTTAACACTTTAATATTTGAAATTTATATTAATCTAGTTGTTTTTGCTGTGGTATTTTTTTTTAAAGCATATGCAAAATTCCTCTTGCAGTGTTCTGTAGGCTGCTGATTTTTGCTCGTGTTATTCAGCTGCAACAGAATGCTTTTTATAAACACAGAATAAATGTTTGACATCTAAATTTTTGAGATACCACACCACAATCTGTCAAGCACATCTTACCAGCAAACATACACTCATTCATATCCTTCTCTTCACTCTTTGAGGCAGAAGTCTCCAAACTCATCCTTTCTTATCATCCTACTACTTGTCCGCTTGATCCTATTCCATCTCATCTTCTTCAAGCCATTCTTCAAGATATATTTGAGAGGTGAGGTATCCAAGTCACAACATCTAACTACTGGGGTGCCTCAGGGCTCAGTTCTTGGACCACTTCTCTTCTCTGTCTACATGTCATCACTAGGTTCTGTCATTCAGAAACATGGCTTTTCATATCACTGCTATGCTGTTGACACTCAACTCTACCTCTCATTCCATCCTGATTAACCTGACGATAGCTGCTCGCATCTCAGCTTTTCTAACAGACATTTCTTGGATGAAGGACCATCACCTTCAACTCAACCTTGCCCCTTTACCTAAATTCATTACTTCAGACTTATGTGCCCTCTAGAAGCTTGCGTTCTGCAAGTGAACGGCGCTTTATTGTGCCATCCCAAAGAGGCACAAAATCACTTTCTCTGACTTTTAAATGAAATGTTCCCTCCTGGTGGAATGACCTGTCCAACTCAGTCCGTCTTCAAGAATCGGCTAAAAATGCATCTCTTCCATCTTTATTTGACCCTCTAACTCTAGCACTCGCTATTCTAATTATATTCTTTATTAAAAATTTTTTTTTTAAATTGCCCCTTTTAGACTTGCACTCTATTTATTTACTAACTGCTTTTCTTAAAAAAAAAAAAAAAACGAACACTCGCTTCTCTAATCTTTTTGCATTCTATCTATTTGTTTTCTTTTTATTTATTATACAATTATAATTCTGACTTTGTGACTTCTGATTAACAAAAGCAAAAAAGGCCTCTAACACTAGCTTGCTCTATTCTTTTTCTATTCTATCCATTTTCTTTTTATTTATTATATGATTTAAAAGAAACTTGCTATGTGTACTGCATTAAGCTAACTGAGACTTGTTATAGCACTTGCATATCATTGCTCTTTCATTGATTTTGATTGCTTCCATTGTCCTCATTTGTAAGTCACTTTGGATAAAAGTGTCTGCTAAATGTCTAAATGTAATTAAATTAAACATAAAATTCTGCAGGTGGCTGTTACGCTCTGGTAGTGTGAAAGAGACGCTGTGACGTAGCTCAAAGAAAAGTCCTTTAATAAGGTAAATGTAACTAATACAGGCATACTAACCAACATAACATAAATGAGAACGGACCCCGACTAAGGGAAAACTCAGGGTATTTGTAGGGGAACAAACAAAGGACCTGAAGAGTTAATTAATCAAACACAGGTGAACAAAATGACAATCAGGATCTAAATGTAATTAAATTAAACATAAAATTCTGCAGGTGGCTGTTACGCTCTGGTAGTGTGAAAGAGACGCTGTGACGTAGATCAAAGAAAAGTCCTTTAATAAGGTAAATGTAACTAATACAGGCATACTAACCAACATAACATAAATGAGAACGGCCCCCGACTAAGGGAAAACTCAGGGTATTTGTAGGGGAACAAACAAAGGACCTGAAGAGTTAATTAATCAAACACAGGTGAACAAAATGACAATCAGGATACTAAGTAAAACTAGGTTACAGGGGAACAGATTGACTGAAAACACAATGAAAACCAGGACAAAAACAAAACATAACCCTAACAGTGGCCTTTTAAACATGCATTATGCTGGATTGTTTCTGAAAATACCCCATATGTGTGTGTACGATAACATTATGGGTAATTCATTCTAAAAAAGTACATTTATCAATACAAATTACATGTATAGCAGCTGAATTTCTTTGAATTTCATTCCATGTGAATTCTTCCTTCGGTCTATGTGTCAGTGTATGCTCACTGCTTACCTTAGCAATGCAAAAAAAAAAAAAATTCTCTGTAAAGTAATGTCTAGTGTATTTTGTGAATACATTTATGTCGCGTCTGTGATAAACACTCTTAAGAATAAAGGGTTTCATGAGTTGATGAAAAGCTAATAATGAACTCAATCGAATGTAAAATAAAGATAAAGGGGTAGTGTGAAAGAGACGCTGTGACGTAGATCAAAGAAAAGTCCTTTAATAAGGTAAATGTAACTAATACAGGCATACTAACCAACATAACATAAATGAGAACGGCCCCCGACTAAGGGAAAACTCAGGGTATTTGTAGGGGAACAAACAAAGGACCTGAAGAGTTAATTAATCAAACACAGGTGAACAAAATGACAATCAGGATACTAAGTAAAACTAGGTTACAGGGGAACAGATTAACTGAAAACACAATGAAAACCAGGACAAAAACAAAACATAACCCTAACAGTGGCCTTTTAAACATGCATTATGCTGGATTGTTTCTGAAAATACCCCATATGTGTGTGTATGATAACATTATGGGTAATTCATTCTAAAAAAGTACATTTATCAATACAAATTACATGTATAGCAGCTGAATTTCTTTGCATTTCATTCCATGTGAATTCTTCCTTCGGTCTATGTGTCAGTGTATGCTCACTGCTTACCTTAGCAATGCAAAAAAAAAACAAAATTCTCTGTAAAGTAATGTCTAGTGTATTTTGTGAATACATTTATGTCGCGTCTGTGATAAACACTCTTAAGAATAAAGGGTTTCATGAGTTGATGAAAAGCTAATAATGAACTCAATCGAATGTAAAATAAAGATAAAGGGGTTAGACAATTAGGGCTATAGACAATTAATTGAATAAAACTGAAATCGCAATACAAAATATAAATATTTACTTTAGACTTTATCTGTGTTTTCTGTTCTGTCACTGTCATTCTATTGCACTGTGGAAGCTTCTGTCACGAAAACAAATTCCTCGTATGTGTAAACATACCTGGCAATAAAGCTCATTCTGATTCTGATTCTGATTCTGATATAGATGTAGCCTAGTTTTTATATGAGATGAAATGTCATATTGCAGTTGAAATTGCGATCACAATATATGTCAAAGTAACTGCAATATAATTTATTGGCCAAGTATGCAGCCATATATATACTGTATATAAAGAATTTTAAGATAAAAAAAAAGATGAAAGATGAAAACAAAAAAGTTTCCACTATAAAGAACATTTTGTTCGATGGAAAGGTTCTTATTTAATCATAGATGCCAATTATGAATCTTTATTTTTAAGAGTGAAGAGTCTGTGTAAAGGGCTGTTCACAAAAGTCATTCATTTTCATTCAGAGTTGGTGATTTATCAACAATGCTCATCAGAAAGTAAAAACATGTTGCTGGGCCTAAAATACCTACTTTTACTAAAATGTATTTTTTTTTTTCTTTTTCATATACCAGATTAAATTCATACTCACTAGTGTAGACTCCAAGACCTGAAACACTTTTGTTTAAATCATCATTTTTGGACAGACAGACAATCAACAAACAAATAAATAAATAAAAAGTTTGTTAATACTTTGTCATGATAAAAAATGAATTAGTATGACAGTGTTACTCTGACTGAATGGCATGTAATTTTAGTCAGTAGGTATGTTTCCATCACCCTGTTTATATGCACATTTTGAAGTATCTCATCAGAAACGAGTGATGGATGGGGGGGGGGATGGGAATCCCTTAATTCACAAAAAAGTTTTTACGCTCACTTGACGTGGTTTTTGACTTTTTTTGTGAAAAATAGTTAATTTGAATAATAGGAGATGGAAACACATTTGCCAAATAAATTCTGAAATAGCAAACATTAAACCCATATGACTAATCGGCTGTTTCCGCTGATGGTGTCTTTCCAATATGTATGGGGCTTGACGTCGTCGTTATGCTCTTGCTACTAGTGCCTTCATCAAAAAGTCTTCATTTCTTCTTCTGCGCAGCATTCAGTTTGGCTATTTGGCTATAGCTGCGCTGCTAGTAAATTTATAACTTGCCCATTCATAACTAATTGCAGCCCTGTCTCCATTTTCTGTTCTTGCCTTGTTTTATTTACTGTTAGTTACCAGGTTACCCGTCATTCGCTCAAACAACTTGATGGAAACAAACTTTGAAAAGATTCGCTTCACGTTTTATGGAAACCCAGCTAGTGAAAGTAACATTTTTGTTGATGAAAAATTCAAATGAAACCAAATATTCAAACATTTTATATATTGATTTAAACAGTTATCAACATTTAGTCAAAACGTTTCATAATTTGATCTTCTGAAATCACGCTATAAAATGTTCACTGTTGAAGTACAATGCTGTGAATTCTTTATTCTTTGGTTATTCATCGAAAGCATCAATCACATCTGTACACACGTGTCCAACTACAGCTACTTCATCACGTTACCTCTCTTTATTTTGTCCTGCGACTAGAAAGATGCGCTCTAATGTAACTGATGCATCTCTAAACTCTTCAATTTAGAGGGTGTGTCACGAATCCGGTCCGTGGGCTTCAGGCCGATTGCCACTAGAGGTTATTCTCCCATTACATTGACTCTCACACCACACAGACTGTTACACATCACCCTGGACTGCATTTCCCATCGGCCATTGCACTGATCACACACACACAGCTGAATCCAATCAGACATGCTACATAAGCCATGGACTTCCTCTCTCTCACTGCCGAGTATTGTTCTGCATTTTTCACTCCCCAAGTGTTAGCTGCCTTACTGAGCCATTCCGTGTTTTCTGTTTTAGTCTCTTGTAGTTTTTTCCGTGTATCCCTGTTTAGCGGATAGTTACCTTACCGAGCCTGTTTAAGTTTTCATAGTTTTCTTAGTCTAGTCTTAGTCTTGTCTTGTCTGTTTTCCTGGTCTCTGATTCACGCCTCGTCCCTTTGCTTGCTGTTTCTGACTCTGTTTGCCCCTGCTTGGACCTTTGCCTTCTACCTGGATTTATCTCTTGCCTTGCCTTCAATATACCCGTTTGCCATTGTCTGACCCAAGCCTGTTAAAACCACGTCTCTTAATAAAAGCTTGCACATGGATCCTCACACCTCAAGTCTCGTCGGTCCCGTTACAGGGTGAAAGGAACCTTTGATAGCGTGAGGCCACAAGTGGTGTTTACTTTCTGCCACCTCAGTCGCAACACTGCATCAAGCACACATAGAAAAGTCATGCATCAAATTATGCATAAAACTTCAAGCCCAGGGGGCCGAACTCTCTGGTACACAACAGAGCCCAAATTAATCTCTGTCATTACTAATGCAATCGCAGCCTCTTTGTTTAATAAACTGTTTGTCAGTGATTTATTGTTGGGTGACTGTAATTTGATTGCCAGAGGAACAGGGCGGATGTGCATATGGCAGCCGGTTCAGATAAACAGAATTATTAGTGCCTGTTAGCACGAAGCAGACATCACAGTCACACCGTACCGCAAGCTCAGAGGAGGGATGCGGGGGGAGGGGGCAATTACCCCCAAATTACATAATCAGCCCCTGACGGATGATTCCTCTCGTCCGTTACAGTCTCCGCAGAATGCATCCACACAAACGCAATAATGTCAAGGAAATAGAGGAATGCCTAATGACTTTTGTTTTGTGCTTGTGTCGCTTCTGTCTCTCTTCTCGGGTTGATTTAAGCACTGAGGCTGTAAGGTCTCTGTCTGGACAGACAGTTAATATAGTGAGGAATGATGATGACTTTTGTGCGTGCCTCTGGGAGGAAATGCCCAATCAAGCTGTGTTTTCTGCAGTCTTGCCAAACTTTAAGAGCACAGATGATGATCCAACAAGTGTCATCTTTGTCTCTCCATTTGAGATGTTAGGAGCAATGGTTAAATAAGGATTTCTTAAAACCTGTCTGTAGTTCACTGGCAGTGGAGGTATGCCATTGGAGAACATGCCGCATAATACTTTAGGGATGCGAAAATTAAAAATTTAATCGTCTACTCACTCTTATGTTGTTCCAAATCTGTATGATCTTCTGTGGAGTGGATTAAAAAAAGAGATTTATTTTTTGTTTTTTGTTTTTGGATTGAAGGTGCTGGAACACAATTGCAACCCAATTTAACCCTTGATTTATGATGATGAACACGTTTATCTCTATTTTTTAAGATAAAAAAGGAATGAAAATCATCTATTTATTTATTTATTATTTAATGATTTTGAAAATAGTTTTATTATTATTTCTAAGAAAATGCCAATATTTTTTCCATTTTATTTTTAAATTGAAGGTTTCTATAATGCTGTTGTATCCTGTATGTAGGCCATTTTGCCAATATTTCTTTTGATATATAATTTTTTTCTAATGATACCGCAGATTAAAAAATCCATTTCACCAGTCTTAATATCTTCTAAATGTTGCATAATGAGTTTTAAATTACTGCTTGGTGTTCAAAAAAAAAAAAGTGCCACTTCAGTCAAATGTGTAAATACAATTGCCATGCCTATGGTTCACACTGTGATAGCACATTAATTTAACTTAGTAAGAAACGAGGCTGGTTGAGCGTAACCTACTGTGTTCTCACTCTCCAGCACTAGATGGCACTGTGTAACAAATGGGGTTACCCCTCAGGCCAGGCCTTCTGAATACTGTAATGAACCAGCAGTATAAGACAATGACCTCCAGTTCCCTGTCTGCTCTGTTGATCGAGCGACTCAAGTGTTCATTCAGATTTACTGGTGGAATTCTAATTTTGAGTTTGCTGGAGGTGCATTGACAAACCTTCGGATTGTGCATTAACACAACCCCACCTTCACTGCAATGCATTCTCCATCCGCAGCTGAAAAGAGCGTAATGAATAAACATTAAGCAAATAGTGTACAGATATAGGCGATACACAACCTAATTTCCATGTGTTGATACATTTCACGGATGGGTTATTTGAGGCATCGTTGGTTGGAGGTGAAATCCTGGTGTGAATTTCACCTCAGTGATTATTAAACTCCCCTATTCTCTCAACACAATCTATGCACACATCTATGCTACTAATTTCTGATTAATAATGTGTGAATGGTACGTTAACTGTACCAACATGGAGGAAGCTGGATTTTCCAATGTTTTCACCTGGTAGTACACTGAAGAAGAAGAAAATGGTGTAGGATTTACTTTTTACAATTTTCACTCAGAATTTACTAATAAATTTCACAAGTAATTACAAAGAAATGGCAAGTAACTCATTGAATTACAAATTAAAATTTGAAGTAGAAAGACTAATAGTATTTTCTTGATTGATTTCTTTATTTAAAAATAATAAATGTATAACTTGAATACATTTCTTTTATAATAAACATGTTTTTAATTTCTTTTAATTAATTGTGGTTTTTTTGCTCTAAAATAATGAAATTCATGAAAATAATAATAGTAGTATCAATAATACATTATTATTGTTATTATTATTATATTTTTTACATTAAAAGAATGAAATAATTATTTAATGATATAACTTTAGAAATTAGAATTAAAACTTGATAACCATGTTTGAATGCATATTAGTCATTTTATCTGAACATTTTAACTGGACTGGTGATGGTGATTTTTTTGGTCATTCAGTGTTTCTGGAAAAAAAAATTTTGGGAAAAAACTAACAAAAATACTGATAATAATGATACGAATTGTACTAAGAACAATATAAACCGCACTAAGGATTAATGAGATGCTGGATTCATGAATATTAATCAAGTTGTGTGCGTTCACTCAAACTGATTTGCTTAAATCAAATGAGGGACGATAATAGGTGAGCGCCAGCCAATGAGATTGCCGTTTGCGCATTAGTTCCGCCCACTACCGGAGAGAGCGGCAGTTCTTAAAAGCTGAAGAATTCCAAAGGAATGCTGTTATTTTGACAGGAAAATACAACAAAGAATATCGTTTACATGTAGCGCACCAATTCTCTCTCTCTCTCTCTCTCTCTCTCTCTCTCTCTCTCTCTCTCTCTCTGCGTGTGTGTGAGATTAAGCGACGGCGAGTCGTGCGCTTCACACTAGAGTTTACGGTTCGTCAAACACAGGTGCGCTGCGCATCCATTCAGATGAACTGAAAAATATCACAGATCGCTTGACGAAGAGAGAAACTCTGAAGCGCTCAGTCAGAGTGTTCGGCGAGTGAAAATATATCTGTGCTAAACTTATAGTTAGCCTCCTACTCACACGCTGGTGAGTCAAATCTGAGAATTTATTAGCCATTGGCTAATATTAGACATCATTTAGTCGCAAAGAGTGAAGATTTAGTCGCATATGCGAGTGATTTACTCGCAATGTAGAGGGTTGTTTTACCATATATTTTTATGGCAGAAATAGTAAGAGTAGTATGATATATTGGTTTGTGGTAGTATGTATGTGGTAGTTGTACTAAGAGTTGTATGTGATTTTGAATTCGGCATTCACTGAATGTCAGTACATGCTTAAAGCTGATATTGCCCACAAACCCTTGCACTATTGGCTGGGATTTTTTTATGTTGATGAAAATTAAAGTAATTTCAGGGTAAGAACTTATAAGCTACTGAATTTAGCCCTATTCTAACGTTGGCTGTATGTATATAACAAAAGGTTTCAAGGTAGTTTGTCCCAATACTGGCATACTAGCATACGACATACAAAGCGCACTGGCTTTAAGTGTATATAATACTGTTTATGTGCTTTTATTGTTGTATGTGCACTTAGAAATATATTCAGACTCATTTGGGCCTTATTTACCTCCTATTGAAACATTACCCATTATGAGCCTTGCATATAGAGTGATGGAGGATATCGATCATTTGAAGTGTTCACTCATTCATCTGTACTATGTGTCTTCACATACATATTTCTTGAAATCGTATTCACCATGACCCAACTGCTCATCTAACATTGGTACTTGTGGCAGACATTCTTTGATTTTCTTCAGCCATTCAGCCCATCTTCCTCAAGGTAAAGTGCTTGTTTTTCACAAAACCACAACCGCTGCTGTTCTAGAGGTTTTTGTGTCTAAGCAGGCCTAATTCATTCTGTTTGTGCCTGGTCTTCATCATGAACCTGGACACACAGGCGCTGTTTTCCATTATCGGCAGGCCGCCAGGTCGGATAAGAGGATAGAATGAAAAGGAACTTAACAAGACGAGAAGGACTCTTCTCCATCATCACCAATCAGCCACTCTGGAGGAGGATGGGTATTACAGTCTTTTGATGGAAGACGACACATCTTCTATGCCATTGATTTACGTCCATGGATTGTGATATTTCATTATGGGGCATTTGCAATTTCCTGCGGGCTGAAACCATTACTGCGGCCCTGCGTCTCAGCATGTTGACCATGAGCCATAATGAGAAAAGAGCATGTGAGAGGTGGAGAGGGGCACGGGAGGAAAAAAGGGGGTGAAAGGGTGTAGAAAGTGGCCACATTGAGCCTGTCAAATTTAAATACGACAAACTAGAATGTCACAAAAAAAACACAAGCAAGGTGTGAAAAACAGCACCTCTCATCTCTGGTTAGATGTAAAGGGATAAAAGCATGAAAGTAATTTAATCAACTCTTTGTTCTTCCAAGCAGACGTGGCATATTCTTCGTCTCTCCCTCCCATCTCGGACTCTCTTTCTATTTTCTTCCTAATGTTCCTAAACCCATTATGGGAAGGCCATTCTTTGCAAAAGAAAGGTAAAATGTGCTGTGTTGTGCACTCTCTTTGGTGCTGGCCTTCATGCATTAGAGTACTGCTGTTCCATGTCACTGCATTAGTTGGCTGTCAGCGAGTAAAAACGTAATTGTCCTTTAAAAGCAGCTAGCAGTGGTGTGATGTAGCATGTAGGCTTAATTAAAGTGAGTTTTGTACCCGGATCTGGTGAAGTTTCATATTTAATGGACCATAGCAAAGATCTAAACCAAATCGTGTTCCTATAGGCCGGGTGCAGTAGCTAAAATGCCATTAATTATTTTGTAAAATGGCGCCCTTTCAAAGACAAACATGCTCTACTTGAAACTAAGACTTTGATGATTTAATAAATCATTGTGAAATGCGTTGGGGTCCACAAAGCTAAAGAATCGAGAACATTTTTTCTCATCCTTGGTCTCAGACCATTGATTTTAACAGATCATTACGGAAACCGGAGCCCTTTGTAAGTGATTTTCCAGGACTTTTTTAGCGTGGGAAATAAAGAATACTGGCATCCGGGTGTAATGCATTTAAAGTTAAGTAAACATATTTGTATATCAATATATCAAACTTGAAAGGAGTGTAATTGAATTGACTAATCAATGCTGCTTTTTTCTTCAGTATATAATTCAGTATCTTGTTCTATTCTGCTCCCTTTCTAATAATAAATGGAACAAAATGTGAATAAAAATATTGTTATGAGTAAAAAAATAGTTTACATAATAGAACACGAATACAGATGAGTTGGTGATTTCTTAACCAACACATTTTAAACCATTGCATAAAAGTACATTATATTTCTAAATGTGAATTCTTTATTTAGTTTGCAATGCTGTTTTGCAAAATGATAATACAGGTTTTTTTTAAAGTGGCTTTAGCCTGTGGAGTTCTGAGTGTGCACTGATTGTTCTCGAGAGAGTAATTATACCGTAAAAGCCCACAGTCTGTAGCTAGCTTCACCTGCAGAGCTTCCTCCTGAAATGCCTGCCTTTATATTGGAACCCACAGCCTTGATTTTATCTCTCAACTATTCCCCAACACCCGGACATGCTGCTGTACCCTGCTGCTGGATTTCAACCGCAGGCCTGTTCAAATAACATGACTCGCACTGTGCCAGAAATTATTTGAACAACTTGAATGAGACATCATGGGGTCTCTTCCCAATCTTCAGTCCATTTGTATTGTTTCCTGTGTTAATGAGGGCAGCTTGTCATCTGGAAAAAGCACTGGGTTGAATTGAGCACTGCCTGCTCATAAGAGAAGAAAAAACTGACTGTAGTTAAAGGTGTAATGCACTTGTTTTTTGTTTAGTTTTTTTGTTTTTCAGATATGGCACTAACTTAAACAAAAAGATGTGGAGATCTTAATAGAATGTTTGTTCAAAAGCTATTCTAAATGTGTAGTTTACTTCTAAGCAGAGGCAATTTTGTTTCTTCAGCTATCACATTAAAACATTTTTGAAAGCTCGCTAAATTCTTTTTATGTAGATTTTGTTTTATGCTTGTCCCAGACTCAGACTTTCAGTGTAAACTATGAAAATGTTTCATACAAATAAGAAAGAGTGAATAACACACTGAACAAAACCCTGTATAGAAACTCAAAAATTGCCACTGAATTTCACTATCACAAAAAAGTCAAGTAACACATTGAATTAAATGTAGAATTTTAAAGTGGAAAACTGAAATAGTATTTTCTTGTTTTTTACAGTGCATTTCAAAATGTATTGTGTGAAAGTGAATCATTTCAACCTTGATTATATTGTGTATAATTTCTAATCAAGCTGTATTTTTTTCAGCTCATGCAAAAACTGTAAATATATTTGTGACGAGAGGGGCGGGGCCGATAGCCATGGGAACGGAGCGAGGCCGGTGGAGTAAATGCTGATGCACGACACCTGCGCCACTCACCGGTCTCGAGTCCCACGGAGGAGCTCCGGAAGGATAAAAGGAGGAGTGACGACAGTGTTGGACGAGAAAGGACCAGGCCTGGATTTTATTTTGTTTTGTGTGCGGCAGTCGTCTGCGAGGGGCTGCCGCCTTACTTTCATTTTGTGTTTGTTTATTTTATTAAAGTTTTCTTTAAATGTTCACCGGTTCCCACCTCCTTCTTCCCGTGACTACAAACGTTGTTACATTGGTGCCGAAACCCGGAAGGAAGGAGGGACACGCTGCCAGAGATCCCTCGCCGCTGTGGTGAATCCGCAGTGCCATCGAGCATGGCGGAGCAGTCTGCCACCATGGAGGCTCGAGGCGGTGGGCTGGAGTGAGTTGCCAGGGGGGCGGACGAACTCGCTGCCAGCCGCCTGGGCTGTGGAGGGACGGCTGCCGTCCGTGAGGGAGCGGAGGAGTCGCCGCCGTTCGCCTGAGGCCAGAGCCTGCTGCCATCCGCCATGATGGGGAGGAGCAGGGAACGGAGGACTCCTGCCGGCTGCCCGAACCCGGAGGAGCCGTTGCCGTCCACCTGGCGGTGGAGGAGCGTCGGGGCGTCCACTGAGGGCTGTCCAGTGTCGCCACCTGGCATCACGGAAAAGTTTACCCAGCTGGTGGAGGGCCGAGTGGCAGTGTATCTGGGAACCGGAACAATAATTTTTTTTTCCTCTCTCCCCTCTCTCGTCTCTGTCTCTCCTCATCCTTCCATCTCCTTTTTTCTTGCCTCGTCTGTCTGTCCTTACCCCAAGGTACGCCGCGGCCGCCGTGATCGGCTCCCCCAGAGGGGGGAGGGGGGGGAGTAGAGCGCAGTCTCGTGAGTACCCCCCGGCCTGCGAGGGGTGATGGGGGTATGTGACGAGAGGGGCGGGGCCGAGAGCCGTGGGAACAGAGCGAGGCCAGTGGAGTAAATGCTGATGCACGACACCTGCGCCACTCACCGGTCTCGAGTCCCACGGAGGAGCTCCGGAAGGATAAAAGGAGGAGTGACGACAGTGTTGGACGAGAGAGCACCAGGTCTGGATTTTACTTTGTGTTTTGTGTGCGGCAGTCGTCCGCGAGGGGCTGCCACTTTACTTTAATTTTGTGTTTGTTTATTTTATTAAAGTTTTCTTTAAATGTTTGCCAGTTCCCACCTCCTTCCCAAAGTACGAACGTTGTTACAATATTATTTAATAGTATGTATATGATACTGCTTGGGAAAATGAAATTAGCCTTAGCAAGGAAAAGCAGTTGGCTATTTTATTCTAAAAATTTAAAAAATGTCCAACCACAGAATGCTATCAAATACAACATATATAAATAGCGCAGCTATGAAACTCTATTCGCTTCCCGATTGGTTCATTCAATCGTAACATCTCCAACCAATCGGCTTCACACATTCATTACTAGTTCCTCTATATAACCTTGTCTCCTACAAACCTGTGCACAGTCACTGTGCACTATGAGAGCTCTCTCTAGCCCACCACCTGCCTAGATCTCTCTCTTTCTTGCAGCAGTGTGTCTTTAATTATGTTCTTTTGCAGAAGCAAGTCATACTTGCTCTGCAGCAGCAGCAGCAGCATAGCAGATCTAGTCTGTCAATACCAAACCTATGTACATCTTCATTTACATTAATAAAATGTTTTACAAACTATTCCGAGAGTTGTCACGACTGAAATGAATACAGAAATAACACAATTCTTCTATGTATATAAACTGTATAAAATAGTATTAATAAAAGTTCATGGGATAAAAAGTAGTTGAAGAAGCACCTAATTATGACTAGTGTATATTAAAGTACTGTTGTCAGTGCATATGCTTCCCTGGACTTTGGATAATTAAATATTTTTAATTATGTTTACAGAGTGTTTTATTGTGTTATAATATTGCCTAAGGGTACTTTAATTAATGTGGTTTTCAAGTAAATGTACATGCTACAGATGAGGAACAACTAAATTTTTATATCGTTTGCAAAATTTCATACTAAATGTTCGCACCATTCTTTTACTTAGCAGCTCCTTTTAAAAGTGTGTGTGATTCATTACCGCATGGCTCTGCTGGAGGAGACAAACTCTTCCACAAGTTGTGTTCTCGCCACCTTATGCTCGCTGCGTTTTCCCAGCCCTCCCCCAGAATTCACCAACAAATTGGATTTTCACAGGAACCTAAGTATGAATGTTTAATTAGCGGCAGCTGTTTTGCAACGTGCGCATTGCTAACTGGCACGTAGCAGCTTCACTTATGGGTCTGGTATTCACTTTATGATCTCTATTACATGCATGCATATCTAATTTGTCAGGCTCTCTTGCTCAGAGGAAAAGACCTGACATTTATATACATCTCGAAACCCTAAACAGTTTTAATAAAATATTTAGATTTTGCACGACAGAATATACAACAAACTTTATCTGTAAGTAACCTTTTTATATAAAAAAATACACAATATAAAATTGGAGGACCTCCAAATTGACATCTCCCATCTTTGCTTATCTTAGCTGCAATTGCAATTTTTTGACTAATCACTCGGAAACTGCAGGAAATTACATTGTATCTCTTTAGCAACTGCTGCCATCTTTCTTTTAGCTTCCAGACTGAAGTGTGCAGAACCGGCCCATGTTGGTTCACACAGAAGGGTCTTTGAGAGGACCATGTGACATTCAGGAGAGCTCAGGCTCCATAATTGAGACTCCCTGAGCCCCTTTCCTGGACCATGGCCGTGATATTGCTCCTCTCCTCACACAAATCCTACAACATATAACGGATTATCCGTTGACAGCCAAATTGCCTGAGGGGATTTTGTTTTCCTTATATGACAAGCCAATCTGTTTGGTTGCCAGAACTATCCATAACTCCCACCACCATCACCACTTCCCTCCTTCCTTCCTTTTATAATTTGAGTTGGGTGCAAAGCAAAAAGAAATCTGTTTCATTTGGTACATTCACGTCCTGTCTCCCTGAAGAGGTCATATTTTTATGGACACGGCTGGAGCTCTCATCTTAAAATGTGGTGTTACCTTTTCTTATTGTAGCCAATTATCTATTCCCACTCCTGGGCCTTTCCCAGGGCCGTGCTGTGATCGCACCACGCCAGGTTCAAGATGGTGTCGTCTCGAAACCATGGAAACCACAGTCGGCTCCGTGAAACCACGATGGTCGAGACAGACCGAAAGATTTTCTATCGAGGAGATAGATTTGTTTAGATTATGCTAGTAGAGCGGGAGATATCGTGCATGTGTGAGAAAGATGTCACATTAAAATTAATCCATGTTGGCCAACCGATGCATGAACTGAATTTGGCATGCATAACAGGGTTTGAGGAGCTATGCTAAATAACAGCTTCACTTTAAATGTTATTAAAGCTTCTTTGAAAGTGTAACTCTTCTGCCCTCCAAAACTCCCTTTCGCTGAACAGATTAGCAGTGCGTTTTATTTTTAACATATCATTTTGCTCTTTCTTCTCTCCCCCCCCCCCCCAGAATGG
>NW_015505592.1:1707002-1715857 GCF_001515645.1 Sinocyclocheilus grahami
CCCCCCCCCCCCCCCCAGAATGGAGAACACATGAGGATGAGGAAAAGATGCAACTGGCGAGAAGAAGGATTTTGAGAATTGAAGAAATCAATAAATGAAAGGTTTAAGGTCAGTTTGGGGTTGTGGTCTCTCCTTCAAAAAAGAAACAGTCAAGGAAAACATCCTGCATCTTGTGTTTGCTTGGTTAGTTTTTATTAAAACAAACACACATTTGAGGAAATGTAACAAGCGTTAATTCTAGGCGGACCAAAAATCTGTAGTACAGTATTTTTAGATTCTGCTAGTTTCACAGTACATCACAACATTTTTTCTTGGACCTTTATATAGGTTTATAGTGGCTTATTTTACTGTCAGGAGTGTATTGAATATAAAACATTGTAATGTGAAATACAAAATTACTATCAAAAATGGCGGTAATCAAATCAGTATAATAAACTAACAATTCAAGTTCATGTGAACATCAAACATCATATTTAAATAGAAGTCTGTTTAAGCTTTAATATTCACAGACTCTCGTCCATATCGCAATTTGATTCATTGTACTTCTGATTTATTCATTCAAAAATGCCCAAATTTTGTGACATTTAGTGAACTTATGCACTATTCGATGGCAAACAAAGCTGGCAAACAAAATAACATTCATACACTAGATGAGAGATTACCTAGCACATAGGATAGAGTACTGTACATCATTTGGGCCGGTGAATGTGATTTCACCAATTAGAAAATCCTTGTTGATACTGGAAAAACATTCCAATCCACCAATCAGATTTGAGTTATAGGTTTACAGAAAATGTCATGTTTAGGCTTACAACAAGGGCTAGGGGCTTCTTCACCATTCTTATTCATCTATCATTTTCCTCTGATTTTAGGGATAACTTAGGGATAGGGATACGGTTAGGATTGAGCTTTTGGACAAGAATGTTGTCCCATAATATGTTGATCCAAGAACATGTCTTACTTGGCAAAAGAGCAATCCCAATCGCTTACTTGTGAGATTCTGTGCTGCTTATTAGTAAATAGCTTCCTGTGAAGGCAGTAGACAGCAAGGCAGTGCACTAGGATTTGGAACAGGGCTGTATGTTTATGAAATGATCTATTATGTAATGCATACAATGTATTCATTTGAAGCTAGATAGTGAAGACATTGGCTTTTCCACAGCCCTGGAGACCACTTCATGTCTATGTTATGAAAACGTTTGATTTTCAGTTTCTACAGTAAAAGGTCACAACAGGCCTGAAAGCCAAGTCAAAGTGATTTTCTCCAACTGTGAAGTCTTATGACCCTTTTGACCAGGTCAGCTGCAAAATTGAATTGAACTGCAGCACCACATTCACTGCCTGCGCGGTTACAGCCCTCTTTGCCATGGCGGCATGTTTTATGCTCTTCCAGCAGTTTATCTAAATGTGTCAAAAAAAGTGATGTCTCTGCTGAAAATGTTCCTTTTTTTAGCGTTTGAGTGATTTTCTTCCTTCTCACATTCTTTTTTTAGACTGATACTCAAAGGAGGGTACAGTGACTTCATAATCTGGATTCTTAGGCACAGTGATGAGAACAAGGGTGGGAATTTAAGGCTTAGGAAATGCAGATTGATAACAGGCAGACCGTACTAAAGCTTGGGGGAATAGGTAAACACTGTATTCAATGTGCAAGGGGATTATGAACTTCAGCTCTGTATTTTAAATATATTTAATCTTGTAATGTTTATTCATGCGGCTTGCAAAAGATATCAAACTTGATCTTTGGAAATTGTCCAAGGAGGGCCTGGAGAAGTCAAATAGAAAGAAGATATTTTGCTGATTGTATGTTACCACAGGAGTTCAAGTGAAAAATCTTGATCTTAAATTTATTCAAGAGCCCTTAACATTCAGTCCAGCAGGTGTTTTAAGTGTGCATATGTAAAAAAATACCATGAACACATGACTCAATGAATAGATGCCATCATATAGATTTAAAGGGTTAGTTCACCCAAAAATTAAAATTCTGTCATTAATTACTCACCCTCGTGTTGACACAGTAAAGTGACCACAAGTGACGCAGTAGAGAGGAAAATGTAGAATAAAGTCGTTATTTTTGTTTTCTTTGCACAAAAAAGTATTCTCGTAGCTTTGTAACTTTACAGTTGAACCACTGATGTCACACGGAGTACTTTGTCGATTGTCTTGGTACTTTTCTGGACCTTGAACGTGGTAGTTACCTTGCTGTCTATGGGAGGGTCCAAGAGCCCTCATATTTCATCAAAAATATCTTAAATTGTGTTCCGAAGATTAACGAAGGTCATACGGGTTTCGAACAACAGAGGGTGAGTAATTAATGACAGCATTTTCATTTTTGGGTGAACTAACCCTTTAACATGCAAACTAAAGGTGGAGCAGTTGCAATCAATTACTTTCAATTAGCTTTATACATTACACCACTAGCTCTTTTTTTTAAAGGGTTCAACGAGGATTATACAGTGATCTCCTTCCCTTTTAACCCTTTGGATTCGTTCACACATCTCATGATTGTAACATTTCTGATGGAAGTGTCACTAGACTTTCATGTGGAGATTTCATGAATGCTCCTAAAGAAACAAATCCTCTCAGATCCATGTGTGGGTGACTAATTGAGATTAGGGGAAAATAAAAAAAAGCTCTGTTGCATGTTTTATTAAGCAAAAACAAACTGCATAGCTCTCTCTCCTCTCACGCTGCACCTGGACATCACAACAGCATTCATATGAGACCCGTGTGCATGTCATACATGCAAATTACAGATTTTTTAGTTACTTTATGTATCTAGAAGTCAAAAATATAATGTGTGTACAGTATATGTGTTATGTGCTCATGTGTTGGTTCACTTGGGTTTGGCAGCTGGCTGTTTTGTTTGGCATGATGGTGATTCAGTTACCTTAAGAGGGCGCTGTTTACCACAGAGATGAGCTCTATGGAGGAACAAAAGCCAAAATATTGCAAAATATCAAGCTTATAGTTTAAAACTGTTGCATATGGTGAATGACAGGATATATTTAGTTATTTAAAGATACATTAAAATGCAGTTTGTACAGACAGTCACTTGAATTCAGCTCATCTGTGATGAGGAACGTGTTTTTAGTTTGAATTAAAATTAATTTAATGTGTAAATTGTCCAGAAGTTGTGATAAACAAAATCGCACTCATATCAATGTGTAAACAGATACAGTGGAGGTGTTTTTTATTGAGTTGAACTGTGCTTGATAGCTAACCAGACCCACAAAGTCATCAAACCGATATATTGGCCCTGACCCGATTGGTTGATTACATGAGCATCAGAGCAGGTTCAGACATGTTGAGTCTGCAGGTCACCAGCACATGGGTCAATATTCACAGAGGAAGATGTTGAGCTCTTTCAGAACCACACAGGCCATAAATCACAGTTCATGTGGATCAGCAACTGCCATTGTGAAGGGATTTGTAATGGAAACACCAAGCAGAACCGGAAAATTAAAAATAGGAGATCTTTTCTGATAGCATATCATACTAACATTGAGGCTGTGAAGTATATCAAAACAATCAGAACAGGCCTTTACTCTCAATATTTTTCATATTTCAAATCTCATTCCTCATTTAATAACTTTGCAAATGGCAAAACACATTTCCATCTTTCATGAGGAATGTTTTCCTTTCCATAGACCAGGGTCAAGTGGCATGTCAGGATGGTCTGGGATTTCAATTCATAAATTTGCATAACTTAATCGAGTCTGTTTGGTCTATAGAGTACTGTTACAGCTGGGACTATCATTTTAAGATGGATCAAGATGATGGTGACCTCTTCAAGAGGGTTGGGGGGAGAAATATAGAGAGATGGGGGGAAGGCAAGAAAAATCTGTATGATTCAATGATTTTCATTTTTTCTGGTCCACATGTGCCTCTCTATAAACAGAAAAGTGAATTGCCTCATGCATGAGAATGTCTAATGTGTTTCTGGAGTGCAAGAGGGGTGACCTCATAAGTTAGTGTTTCATTTCGGACCCACATATAAATTCTTTATTTATATACAGTATATATATACAGTATAGTATATATATATAAATTTTATTGTTTTTGCACTAGACCAATTGAACCAAAGATCCATTAGCATGTGGCTTTCTCAGCCCAATGGACACAAGAGGAACCTTCAGGAAAATAATAGGTCAGCATTTCTCATTCACCAGATTATAAAGCTCTCCAAGCTACCTTTATTCTGTTATTCTTTCATATCCTTATGGATATTGCAGTCTGCTTTAAGAAATTTACAATAATAAAAACATTTACTGTGTGTCTTTTTTTATTGTGGGTTCACCCGTTTATGTCTGGTTGCTTCGGGGGACTGAGGACATTGCTAGTGCAGTGGTCAATATATCACTGAAATTTCCATTCTTATTCTCTCTGAATTAAAAATGGCAGACAGTTTTTATATGACGTGTATGTTTTGACATGATAAATAAAGGTATGACTTTAAAGACTCACCAAATCTGCATTTATTTGAATTTTAAAATAAAATGTTATTCCTGGGATGCAAAGCTGAATTTTCAGCATCATTACTCCAGTCTTCAGCGTCACATGATCCCTCAGAAATCATTCTAATATGCTGATTTGCTGTTCAAGAAACATTTCTTATTATTATCAACATTGAAAACAGTTGTGCTGCTTATTACTTTTGTTGAAACCATGAAATATATTTGTTTTCCAGATTCTTTGATGAATGGAAAGTTCAAAAGAATAGCATTTATTTGAAACAGAAATTATAAATCTATTATAGAAATGCATTTTATGTCACTTTTGATCATCTGAATATACATCCTTGTGTGTGTGTGGGTATATTGAACTTTTCCATGACATTCTAATTTATTGAGATGCACCTATACATATACATACAAGCATGTGCAATATCTGGTAAATTAGCCATTGTTTCAACTTTGATAAAGATAAGAAGTAAAAAGGAGGCCAGTCTGAGGACAGATTCAGCTGCCGGCACCAAAAAATGGGAATTGTCCCTATGAGGGGAATGACCAAGAGGATTTGCAGTTGCAGGATTGAACAGAAATACAGCACTGCCCTGTCTGAAATTAGATTCATATCTTGTTTTATATGCACCAAAACTAACATTTATGAGCTCATATAAAGAATACATTCATTTTTTTATTGCATCAAACTGTTGTGATCATAGTAAACCATTTCCCTGCTCTTGACATGGTGGCAGCGGCAGCCTGCTTAATATGACTCACTGCCATGGTTCCACACCACTAAATCAAGAAGAAGATGATTTAACAATTTTCTTTTCCTATTATGATACACCTAATTAATTTCATAAAGGCCTCCTTTGCCGATAGACTTAATTACTGCCTATTTTCTACACCTTCAGCGATAGGCGGAAATGCACACAAAAAATTCGGTCTTATGTGACAAGGTGCTAATTTGGTCTATTAGGCACAGGTGCAAGCGTACGTGTTCCTGCAATTCTCCTGGTGAATATAACTCCTCGGTAACACTCAGGCACTGTGTTTCAGAGTGTGAGAAACCCTGTACATTCACACGTGTCTATTTTAGTTGATGAAAAGTCAAGAGAAAGAGGAAAGTCTTGAGGAAAGTTGACTGTTTTTTTTCTAGGCTTGATTGTGTTTATGGGGTGCAGTCTAACATGAGTTAATGCTTAGTTAGTTTTTTTTTAAACGCATTCTTTTTCACATAATTTACCTTTATTCTACACCGCTCTGTCCCTTCTCCCATAAACGCGCTGATCATTTCCTGCTTTTATGAAGCCCCTCCCTCAGAAATACGTGATGGGCTCAGATTGGTTAGCTGGCCCAGTGTGTTGTGATTGGCTAAACCGCCTCTAGTGCGCAGTCTAAGCGTCCTGCCCCTCAGCTCAGCGGCATGTGCTCTGGTTGTATTGTAAACAATGGCATCGTCTATATTGCTTATCAGTTTGAGCCCGATTGAGATGCAGAGGATAATAGTGAAGAGGATCGCGCAGAACCTGTGCATACTTGTGCAAAAATATTGTTGTCTCATACTTTTAGATACACTGTTATTTGCAAATGCTACTGCTTCTGTTAGCTTTTAATATACGGTTTTATTTAAAGCTGATTAAAGGTTTAATACAGTGTGGCAACTGCACGCGCGCCCATGTATAACGCTTCTCATAGCTACGTGAAAATAAGTGTATAAATGGAACAGTTCATTGTTGGAGCTGAATGAGAGAGAGAGAGATGCAGAGCGTGTGCAGAGCAGAGGCACTGCTTTATTAAGAACCGCTGCTTTCCATGTGCTCTGGTTGTATTGTAAACAATGGCATCGTCTATATTGCTTATCAGTTTGAGCCCGATTGAGATGCAGAGGATAATAGTGAAGAGGATCGCGCAGAACCTGTGCATACTTGTGCAAAAATATTGTTGTCTCATACTTTTAGATACACTGTTATTTGCAAATGCTACTGCTTCTGTTAGCTTTTAATATACGGTTTTATTTAAAGCTGATTAAAGGTTTAATACAGTGTGGCAACTGCACGCGCGCCCATGTATAACGCTTCTCATAGCTACGTGAAAATAAGTGTATAAATGGAACAGTTCATTGTTGGAGCTGAATGAGAGAGAGAGAGATGCAGAGCGTGTGCAGAGCAGAGGCACTGCTTTATTAAGAACCGCTGCTTTCGAACATTGATTTTGAAACTTGTGAATCCATTAGAATCGTTAGAAGACAGAATCGCGATTCATATCTGAATAGATTTTTACGTGCACCCCTAGTTTTCGCTTCCTCTTCTCTAAAGCAGTGCAGCATGCCTCGCCCCTTTCGTTGCATGTTCCCGGGGGTGGGGTTTGTCTGGGTTTGTGATGTAACAAACCCGGGAAGTAACTCGTTGTAGTTCCTACGAGCCATTTTTGCAACATTACACACTAACTAACGTTAAAAAAGTGAAATCGCAATCAACCACCCCTTTAAGGCTCTGGAAAAATTACATAAGACCTCGCATCTGCATTAGCCTACGCAGGGATGTCAGGTGCAAGACAAGGGTGGAAAATATTATTGTCACACTAAATGCTAAGATAATGGAAAAAAGATTGAGGACAAGTGCATTCTAGTGCCTTTCAGCTTGAATAAGCAGATATAGAATGACAGAGGTAGAGTGATGTCTGTGAGACATATTATTTACAGTGTTGCGTCAGACTCCTGGTGCATTAGATATGAAGCTATGTTTCTTCATGCTCTTTAATCCTTTCAGCAATGCTAGATTTAGCTTACATTGCATTATAGCTCTGTGTCACAAACATATTTCCCCTTCACTGTCTTTTGTTTCAGTGGTGTGTCCGTACACACAGCCATATTGCATTTACTATTTGGCAGGGGTGTGGACTCGAGTCACTTGACTCGAGACTTGACTCGGACTCGAGTCCCAAATTTGATGACTTGCGACTCGACTCGAAATAATTAAAGAAGACTTGAGACTCGACTTAGACTTTGACAGCAATGACTCAAGACTTGACTTGGACTTGATCACTGTGACTCAGAAAGACTTTATGATCAGATCAAAGTTGTTAGGTGCGTCCCTGCAGCGTTGCGCTTGGCTGGCAATAAGCCAGAGACTACGTTCAGGGAGCGCTGGATAGGCTAGTATAAATTACTGGAGTAATAGCATAACTTATGACAAAAGAGAACAGAGATAATAAAAATAACAAGTTACATGATTTGTCTAGTAGCGATCTCCGCTCGTGAAAAGCGCTGCCCTGTCTGTTTGATCGCCGCCCAGCAGACACACGGAGCGGGCATGAGAAACTTCACTGGTGCTCGCCTCATCATCGCTGTGACCGCTTCTGTAAAATATTCCTCACTTCTTCTGTTTGTCCGACACCGAGGTACACCATGAGTGCTTGATGAGTGACGGATCCGCATCCCGCCATGACCCTCGCACTCTGCCAACTTGATGTGCTTTCATTTTCATTTTTATTTGTAATAAACCCCTCTCTGAGACCTGTTTTTGTCAGATCTCCACTGTTTTTGTTCGATCAGTTATATTTTAATTGCATGTGCATTTTTTTTTATTTAAACCTCAATTAACCCTTAAATGCATGAATGTTTCGCTAATCATTATATTCGGGTCTTTAGCGACCCAGACCTATATATAGGCTACAGCACGGATGGATCTTTCTTTAACTGCTGCAATAGCAAAAAACTCTCTTGATATTTTAAGAACAATTACAGAAGAATAAAATGAAGCATATTTCGTTACCTTTTGAAATTTAAAAGGGTTCAATTTGAGCAGATGATTTTACCATCGCTGTCATCCTCAGCGCACTTCCACAGTACATTCAGCATCTGCCTCATATTCACGATCTCAGCCATATTCTCAAAACTATCGTTTTCAATGACTTCATATTCAATATTTTGATCACTGGCAGCTTATTCACCACATCCAGCATCAAATGACAGTGACATTTATATTTCATTGCTTATAGTAATTGCTCTGCAGTAAAGCCATTCAAACCACTTCAATTTTTGCTGATGATATTCGTTTGTTTTATGCCTGCAGTAATTATGATTGAAACGTCACGTCATCATTGTGTATCAGACAGTGCCACCTTGAGGAAAAAAGATGCATAGCACAAATTGAGTCATCAGATATGTAAATATAGTTGCGCAGGAAAAAATACTTACACATTTACATACCTCGGGGCTCTAGCGACCCTATACACTTTTAACAAAAAATTTATCAGAAAACTAGCATTCGTTTATATGTTATTATTTTTTTCTTGTTATATTGTTTATAATTAATAGATAGTTTGCTGAGTGAATACTATATTTTCTGAGGAATACTAAGAAAGTTGATGTCTAACTTAAAAAAATGAAGGAGGGAGAGGGTA
>NW_015505592.1:1716266-1734336 GCF_001515645.1 Sinocyclocheilus grahami
GTCATTTTGCAGACGCTTTTATCCAAAGCGACTTACAATTGGGGGATACATAAAGCGATTCTTCTTAAAGAGGCAAACAGACACAGGAAGTGGTTGTAATACCAAGTTCTTAGACATTGTTCAAATAAGTACAAGCTAGAAAGAGAAGGAATAAATAAAGATAATTTTTTTTAATGATGAAGTCAAGTAGTTTTGAAAGAGATGAGTTTTCAGCTGTCGCTTGAAAATTGTCAGGGATTCAGCATTCCGGATAGGGGTGGGAAGATCGTTCCACCAGCCAGGAGTGGTGGAACGATCTGGAAAGTGATTTTGAGCCTCTCTGTGTTGGTACCACGAGGCGTCGCTCACTAGCGGATCTCAGACTTCTGGAGGGGATGTAGATTCGTAGTAGCGAGTGGAAGTAGGCGGGTGCTGAGTCTGTGGCTGTTCTATATGCAAGCATCAATGTCTTGAACTTGATTCGAGCCGCAACCGGTAGCCAGTGCAAGGAGATAAAGAGAGGTGTAACATGAGCTCGTTGAAGACCAGTCGTGCCGCTGCATTCTGAATCATTTGAGGTTTGATTGTGCTTGATGGAAGTCCAGCCAGAGATGACAAGGTGGTATATTCCACCTGCCTTCCTGATATAAATTACTATGAATTTGATATGGTAATTAATACGGAGACACTAATTTGGGCAAAAAGCACTAATGACTTGTTTAAGACTTGAATCTTACAGCTGAGGACTTGCAACTCGACTTGGACTTGCCTGTCTTGACTCGGGACTTGACTTGGGACTTGTCTGTCTTGAATCAGGACTTGAATGTAAAGACTCGAGACTTACTTGTGACTTGCAAAACAATGACTTGGTCCCACCTCTGCTATTTGGAATGATACAGTGTTGGGTAGATGTAACTGAGAGGCCAGGAAGGAGTTAGGAAGGCTCAGTACAACAGGGTAAATTTCCAGTTGCTCACATTTATTAGAGACATGCCACCAATCAGTGATGATTTGTGAGTGATATTTCAAGAAAAAAAACTAAGAAAAAAATAAACAAAGTAACAAAAGCAAAACAAAATAAACACTGAAACTACAAAACACAAAGAAAAATGCTGTCAGCAGCAAAACCTACAGCTTAATACCACTTGCAGGAGAATTCCATTCAATGTATACACATCTCACAGCAGCCATACCCGCCAAATCAAAACCATTCCAGCCTTCTGTCCCCCACCTCCCTTACAATTACAAACACACTGATTAAATAGGCTATTTTCCCGCCAGACATTAATGGCACAAGCCAATCATGGGGGAGCACATATCACAATGTACATCTCACAGAACATTTCCTCAAAACAGAAATACAAGATAAAATAAAAGACGTATATACCGAAGAGAGATACCTCTTATACACTGCATAACCACACTGAAACAGACTTAGTGTATATGAACTGAGCTCTCATGCCTCCGTTGGTAAAAAAAAAATGAGCCAATCAGCATCGAGTGTTCACTTTCAGCGCTGAGGAGTGTTGAGAAAAGAAACCTGGCAAGGGAGGCTAGCCTCCTTCTGACATCAACCAATCATCACAGAGACGTACATTACGATATTAGTTTGAACGTCTGCCGCGGCGCTGATAATGTACCAAGTACTTATGATGAGTAGCTATATTGAATATTTGATCGCCAACAGATTTACCAAGCTGTCATTCAAACAGTATATATACAAATCTAGGGAAAACAGCCTAAGCTGGATATAGGCTAACGTTACAGCAGTCAGCTTAATGAAATGGCGCAACAAGCAGCTCTCTTTAACACAGACTTTTAAGAAGGGATGGATGTTTGCTTCAAGTGATAGGCCAGGTAAGTGAAATTGTTATCTTGCTGTGTCATTTTCTTTACGTTTTCTGACTAAAAGCAACCAAAAAGCCATTTTAAAGTGGTTAAGCAAATAATAATAATAATATTAATAATCGGCAGGGATCCCAGACCAATACAATTAGTGTGCCTCCTCTGTTTTAAAACCCACGAGCCGCCACTGTTGGTGATTGTCATCCTCCCGATCGTTATCACATACAGCTTGCCAGCATTGACTGGAGAAATATTCCAGTATGCATCTATTCCACATGTGGTTAAAGATAGAAAGGGAGGGTGGAGCTGTTTTTCAGTTAACTTTTCAGATGATATTCAGCATTGTCGGATTCTTAATGTTAACTTTTAATTCACTCTTAGTGGAAGCCAGACAACATGTAAGTGGTTAACAACATCCTGTCTTCTAAATGACTGCGGATTTGATTCCTTTCAGACGTGATCTGAATGATGCATCTGCTTGCTTTAATGCTGGCTCTAACCAAGAGTATTTCTTCAACATTTCTTCACAAAATACCTACTGTATATAAGCAACTGCATTTCACTCTCGCATTCTGTCTTCATGAGTAAGTGAGATTATTTTGTACTTTGACAGGCTATAGAGGAAAGCAAAAAGAATGGTGGCAATCTGTACTCCGTATCCTTCTAAAGCTGATTATCTGTTGAATTTGTTATTGAATAAGTTCATTTTGTCTCACAGCACCAGCACATGGAGGCATGATGGGTTGGAATCTATGAGCAAGCAAGTGGCAACATTGATTCCTGTGTGAGTTATGTTTGGTGGTTTTAAGTAGAAAGGTGATCAGTTCACACAAAACCAAAGTTTGCTAACATAATACCATTGCTATAGTACAAACCCAATTCCAAAAAAGTTGGGACATTGTACAAATTGTGAGTAAAAAAGGAATGGAATAATTTACAAATCTCAAACTTATATTTTATTCACAATAGAATATATATAACATATCAAATGTTGAAAGTGAGACATTTTGAAATGTCGTGCCAAATATTGGCTCATTTTGGATTTCATGAGAGCTACACATTCCAAACAAGTTGGGACAGGTAGCAATAAGAGGCTGGAAAAGTTAACTGTACATATAAGGAACAGCTGGAGGACCAATTTGCAACTTATTAGGTCAATTGGCAACATTATTGGGTATAAAAAGAGCCTCTCAGAGTGGCAGTGATTTTGGAATCGAGTTTGTATACACTACCTAGTATGCTACACTCTCAGAAAAAAGGTACAACATTTTTCACTTGGTGCTGTACCTTTTCAAAATATACTAAAATGTACCATTTAGGTATGTGCGTAGTAATAGTTTAAACGTAGTAATATGCACTCTTTAAGGGTAAATGGGTACAAAAGGTCTATCTTTTTCAAAGGTACTGCCCCAGTGACAGCTTTTGTACCTTTTCTTCTGAGAGTGTATTACGAATTAAGCCTCAAAGAAATTTTCATTTTGTGATGCATGTTGTAACCAATTAGCCTCCTATAGCTTAACTTATATTCTACTCAAATGTTCACTTTTTTATACATGTTTTGAACATGTTTGTTTAAACAGGCATGTTTTGCATAATCAAATTGCCAAAATTTAAGACAGTTATACACCAAATTGTACTGAAATGCTAAATATAAACTTTTTTGTCATGTGACAAAATAAATGGTTCCAAAACGAGGTTTTCACAGTGAGTCCATAGAAAAAACATTTTAGGTTCCCCAAAGAACCTTTCAGTCAACAGTTCTTTAATTTAATTTATTTATTTTTTATTGTGAAGAACATTTTAATAATGTAAAGAACATTTTTTCCACTATAAAGAACCTTTTATGCAATGGACAGTTTCCATGGATTGTAGCATAGATGATTCTATGTAGATGATTCCATGATTTTTGCATAGATGTCAATAAAGAACCTTTATTTTTCTATTATTCAAAAATAGTATGCGTAAGCGGTATATACTGTGCAGTATTCAGAAAGTAGCATGCTAGTATTCCATTCCAAACACTGTCAATAAAAACACAAAAACAACCTCTCTTCATATAGTCAATTCTCCTCCTTTTGTTGTGTCTTCTCCCCCCACCATGTGGTTAATTAAGTCATTTTCTGTTGAATGGGCAATCCCAGGGAAAGATGGATGCTGGTTCTGTTAAAACGCCACATAACTGGAAATTAAAGGGGAAAATCTAATGTTTTAGTGGGAAGTCATCGGTGACGATGACCCCCCGTTGCGACTCTATGGTTTGGACCTGTTGTACAGACACATCGATTTGTTCTCACAGTGTCTGCCGAACAGTGGGAGTGCATTTACACTAGGCCGTGCATGCAGCACACTGAGTGTGAATCTGCAGGGGTCAGGTCTAGACAAGCAACCATGCAGACCTACCATAAATGTAAATCACACCTTCCATTAGAAATGTTCAATCTCAACACGCATTACATGTGTAACCTCCATTTTATGGGTATTTGTTATTGTTTTGTTTGAGATGCTGTGCTTTAAATTTGAAATTGTATTTGCTTATCACTTGACACTTATCTTGTGTTTTTTGTTAAGGAAGATGTGCAAGTCATCTGATTGGCATGTTTATTCAGCGGTATAGACATAGATGACTGCTAATACTGTAAAATTATAGCAATAAAACACATCCAGGAGATGTAAACACATTGCTTGCCAATGTCAAATATACACTGGTAATTTGCATACAAATAGGAGGTCAAATTTGCATATCAGGTCTAAAAGCAGCCTATTATGCCACTCAGTTGATGGGAAATGTCTCTGAATGAAATTACACATTCATCATTCTCATTGACTTCTGATACTAATCCAAATAACTGCTTTTGAATTGTATATCTTTTTGACATCATTCACATACTTAACCTCATACCTCATTCTACATGACATGCCATGTGCAAATATTATTCTTAGTAATTGTTTTGTGTTTAAGCTATAAATACTCTCTGAATAATCTTTTTGACTCAAAGGTGAAGAGCAGTGCGTGCTTTGAATATACACCAGGAATATAATATGTAAATAATAAAATATGTAAACAAATTAGCTTGATAATAGAAGTATTATCAGATGGACCATACATAAATGAACAGGCAACCACAGCATAAAGATATTATTTTACAGTAAAATTCATTAAAATGAAGAATGAATTCCATTTGATTCATGCACGCCCCCACTTTACTGCATTTATGGAGTGATTGTTTTTAATACAAATTTTATTTAGCAAACTTGCATTCACACACATTTTTTTTCTCTATATTTTTTTTTATGTTGTTTATAATGTTGTTTATTGGTGTGACCAGGACAGCAAGTCTTTGCGGTGTATTGAGGGCCACAGTATCCAGGTTAATGTCAGTATACCACCGTAAAGGACAGACAACATCCAACAGGAGTAACTGTCAATGCAAGAGGAAGCTGTCTGAAAGGGATGTCCGGGTGCTAACCCGGATTGTATCCACAAAACATAAAATCACAGCTGCCCAACTCACTGCAGAATTAAATGTGCTAAACTCTCCAGTTTTCACCAAAACTGTTCGTCGGGAGCTCCACAGGGTCAATATACAGTACATGGCCGGGCTGCTATAGCCAAACCTTTGGTTACTCGTGCCAATGCCAAACGTCCGTTTCAATGGTGCCAGCAGCAAAAATCTTGGGCTGTGGACAATGTGTATTGTTCTCTGATAAGTCCACCTTCACTGTCTTTCCCACATCCGGGAGAGTTACGGTGTGGAGAACCCCCAAAAAAGCTTACCACCTGGACAAATGCATGCCCAGAGTGAAGCATGAGGGTGAATCAGTGATGGTTTGGGCTGCAATATCATGGCATTCCCTAGGCCCAGTGCTTGTGCTAGATGGGAACATCACTGCCAAGGACTACCGAACCATTCAAGACCATGTGCACCCAATGGTTTAAACATTGTACCCTGAAGGTGGTGCCGTGTATCAGGATGATAATGCACTAATACATACAGCAAGACTGGTGACAGAGTGGATTGATGAACACAAAAGTAAAGTTGAACATCTCCCATGACCTGCACAGTCACCAGATCTGAATATTATTGAGCCACTTTGGGGTGTTTTGGAGGAGTGAGTAGCATCACATAGTGACCTGGCCACTGTTCTGTAAGAGGAATGGCTCAAAATCCCTCTGGCCACTGTGCAGGACTTGTATCTGTCATTCCCAAGATTAATTGATGCTGTATTGGCCCGCAAAAGGAGGCCCTACATACTTTTAAATTATTGCGGTCTAAAACTAGGTGTTTCAGTTTCATTGTCCAACCCTGTATTCTGTCCCCTAACCTTAACATGTGTTTTACAAACAAACAAACAATAAATAAGATAATTTAGTATGATTTATAATTATTTGCCTAATGAAACCTGCAATTTTGTCTCCACAAAGTCAAAAATGTAAGGTTTTACTACCTTGTGGCGACATTTGGTCACCACAATGTGCGTAAAGGAATTGTTCAATGGATAATACAAATTCTGTCATCATTTACTTCAAGTAATTACAAATCTGTATGTTATATTTTTCATTTTCATTTAAGCTCTTTTCCGTACAATAACAGTTCATAGTTACTTTGTGCATCAAGCTTCAAATAAATATATAAATAAATGCTACATATAAGCAGATTGCAAATATGCATGCAAAACAGCTGTATACATATTCTTCAAAAAAAAAAAAAATTTTAATCAGAAGAAAAAGAAATCAGTGAAAAATCAAAGTTTGGAATGACTTGAGGATGTGTAAATAATGACAGAATTTTAAGTAAGCGATTTCTAAAAGTACAGCAATTGACCCCATGTTTCTTTGGGTGGACTGTCTGGTAATCAAATGTCTGATGATTGTTGGATATGTTATTTATAAAACATGCTGATTTCTCTTAGTATCTATAATCCTAAATAGCAATGCCCTACTCAAGACATCACCAAATACAAAACACCATCCCCCCGCACTGTGTTGAATCAACAACTGGCCGATGATTTGAATGAGTTCTATTGCAGTTTTGAAAAACCCTGTCTCACACCCCACACCCATTCTGACCCTCTCTTCATGGATCCATTAACACCTCCAGCACGGTTTGCGTTTCCACTGCAGTTCAGTACCGCTTTAGAGTGGGCGGGATTATTCACATGTCGTTATAGTTGCTCCGCCTCTACTACAACGACTCCTAAAAAAAACTTTTTCATTCCGCGTCGCCCCATCAAGCTCTCGCTGTATCCACTCCTCTGCTATCAACGAGAGGAACGTCTGTTCTTCTGCAACAGACAACAAAACTTTTTGGTTGTTAAAAAAAGGTGCGCTCGTTCAAAACAGTTGCGTTCGATCCTTCGCTGGCTGTGCTGATTTAGCGGTTCTGTTGTGTTTGTGTCGCAAGTTCAGTGACGCAGGTAGTGACAATTCTCTCCGGCCAATCCGTGATCAGCAGAGTTTACACATCACGTTTTGGTAACGGTACGGTTACTTACCAGTTACTAAAAAAAGTACCAGGTACCAGGTACTGTACCCAGTGGAAAACCCCCAAAAAGTGAACCGTACCGAGCCGTACCGAGCCGTACCATGCCGTACCATGCAGTGGAAAAGCGCCATAAATGACTATAGACCTGTTGCTTTGACAATTGTGGTCATGAAGTCATTTGAAATACTGGTGCTGGCCCACCTGAAGGACATCACTGGACCCTTACTGGACCCCCTGCAGTTTGCTTATCGAGCAAACAGGTCTGTGGATGATGCAGTCAACATGGGATTGCACTTCATCCTGCAACATCTAGACAAACCAGGGACTTATGCGAGGATCCTTTTTGTGGACTTCAGCTCGGGCTTCAACACTATCATCCCAAACCTCCTCCTGTCCAAATTAACTCAGCTCTCTGTGCCCATTTCCATCTGTCTGTGGATCATCAACTTCCTGACAGACAGGCAGCAGCTAGTGAGGCTGGGAAAATTCTCATCCAGCACCCGTTTGTATCAGCACTGGCGCCCCCCAGGGATGTGTTCTCTCCCCACTGCTCTTCTCCCTGTACACCAACAACTGCACTGTAAAGGACCCCTCTGTTAAGCTCCAGAGGTTTGCAGATGACACCCCACTTATTGGCTTCATACAGGATGGTGATGAGTCTGCATATACAGACAGGAGGTTAAAGAGCTGGCTGTCTGGTGCAGTCTTAACAACCTGTAGCTGAACACGCTCAAAACAGTGGAGATTATCCTGAACTTCCCCCTGCACTCCCCTCACTCACCATCATGAACAGCACTGTGGCTGCAGTAGAGTCATTCAGGTTCCTAGGCACCACCATCTCTCAGGACCTGAAGTGGGACACTCACATTGACTCCATTGTCAAAAACGCACAGCAGAGGCAGTATTTCCTTTGCCAGCTGAGGAAGATCAACCTGCCACAGGAGCTGCTCACACAGTTCTACTCTGCTGCCATTGAGTCTGTCCTGTGCACTTCAATAACTGTCTGGTTCAGCTCAGCTACCAAATCAGACCTTAGAAGATTGCAGCGGATAGTCCAGACTACTGAGCGAATCACTGGTACAACCCTCCCCACTCTCCAAGAACTAAGCTCATCCAGAGTGAGTAAAAGAGCTGCCAAAATCATTCTGGACCCCTCACACCAGGCCACTTCCTCTTTTAACTTTTTGAACTTTTCATCTTGCCATCTGGTCAGTGCTACAGGTGCATCTCAATAAATTATAGTGTCGTGGAAAAGTTCATTTATTTCAGTAATTCAACTCAAATTGTGAAACTCTTGTATTAAATAAATTCAATGCACACAGACTGAAGTAGTTTAAGTCTTTGGTTCTTTTAATTGTGATGATTTTGGCTCACATTTAACAAAAACCCACCAATTCACTATCTCAACAAATTAGAATACTTCATAAGACCAATAAAAAAAACTTTCTGGCCTTCTGGAAAGTATGTTCATTTACTGTACATGTACTCAATACTTGGTAGGGGCTCCTTTTGCTTTAATTACTGCCTCAATTCGGCGTGGCATGGAGGTGATCAGTTTGTGGCACTGCTGAGGTGGTATGGAAGCCCAGGTTTCTTTGACAGTGGCCTTCAGCTCATCTGCATTTTTTGGTCTCTTGTTTCTAATTTTCCTCTTGACAATACCCCATAGATTCTCTATAGGGTTCAGGTCTGGTGAGTTTGCTGGCCAGTCAAGCACACCAACACCATGGTCATTTAAACAACTTTTGGTGCTTTTGGCAGTGTGGGCAGGTGCCAAATCCTGCTGGAAAATGAAATCAGCATCTTCAAAAAGCTGGTCAGCAGAAGGAAGCATGAAGTGCTCCAAAATTTCTTGGTAAACGGGTGCAGTGACGTTGGTTTTCAAAAAACACAATGGACCAACACCAGCAGATGACATTGCACAAAAAAAAAAAAAATTTTAATCAGAAGAAAAAGAAATCAGTGAAAAATCAAAGTTTGGAATGACTTGAGGATGTGTAAATAATGACAGAATTTTAAGTAAGCGATTTCTAAAAGTACAGCAATTGACCCCATGTTTCTTTGGGTGGACTGTCTGGTAATCAAATGTCTGATGATTGTTGGATATGTTATTTATAAAACATGCTGATTTCTCTTAGTATCTATAATCCTAAATAGCAATGCCCTACTCAAGACATCACCAAATACAAAACACCATCCCCCCGCACTGTGTTGAATCAACAACTGGCCGATGAAGTTCTATTGTTCTATTGCAGTTTTGAAAAACCCTGTCTCACACCCCACACCCATTCTGACCCTCTCTTCATGGATCCATCCAGCACGGTAGCACGGTTTGCGTTTCCACTGCAGTTCAGTACCGCTTTAGAGTGGGCGGGATTATTCACATGTCGTTATAGTTGCTCCGCCTCTACTACAACGACTCCTAAAAAAAACTTTTTCATTCCGCGTCGCCCCATCAAGCTCTCGCTGTATCCACTCCTCTGCTATCAACGAGAGGAACGTCTGTTCTTCTGCAACAGACAACAAAACTTTTTGGTTGTTAAAAAAAGGTGCGCTCGTTCAAAACAGTTGCGTTCGATCCTTCGCTGGCTGTGCTGATTTAGCGGTTCTGTTGTGTTTGTGTCGCAAGTTCAGTGACGCAGGTAGTGACAATTCTCTCCGGCCAATCCGTGATCAGCAGAGTTTACACATCACGTTTTGGTAACGGTACGGTTACTTACCAGTTACTAAAAAAAGTACCAGGTACCAGGTACTGTACCCAGTGGAAAACCCCCAAAAAGTGAACCGTACCGAGCCGTACCGAGCCGTACCATGCAGTGGAAAAGCGCCATAAATGACTATAGACCTGTTGCTTTGACAATTGTGGTCATGAAGTCATTTGAAATACTGGTGCTGGCCCACCTGAAGGACATCACTGGACCCTTACTGGACCCCCTGCAGTTTGCTTATCGAGCAAACAGGTCTGTGGATGATGCAGTCAACATGGGATTGCACTTCATCCTGCAACATCTAGACAAACCAGGGACTTATGCGAGGATCCTTTTTGTGGACTTCAGCTCGGGCTTCAACACTATCATCCCAAACCTCCTCCTGTCCAAATTAACTCAGCTCTCTGTGCCCATTTCCATCTGTCTGTGGATCATCAACTTCCTGACAGACAGGCAGCAGCTAGTGAGGCTGGGAAAATTCTCATCCAGCACCCGTTTGTATCAGCACTGGCGCCCCCCAGGGATGTGTTCTCTCCCCACTGCTCTTCTCCCTGTACACCAACAACTGCACTGTAAAGGACCCCTCTGTTAAGCTCCAGAGGTTTGCAGATGACACCCCACTTATTGGCTTCATACAGGATGGTGATGAGTCTGCATATACAGACAGGAGGTTAAAGAGCTGGCTGTCTGGTGCAGTCTTAACAACCTGTAGCTGAACACGCTCAAAACAGTGGAGATTATCCTGAACTTCCCCCTGCACTCCCCTCACTCACCATCATGAACAGCACTGTGGCTGCAGTAGAGTCATTCAGGTTCCTGGGCACCACCATCTCTCAGGACCTGAAGTGGGACACTCACATTGACTCCATTGTCAAAAACGCACAGCAGAGGCAGTATTTCCTTTGCCAGCTGAGGAAGATCAACCTGCCACAGGAGCTGCTCACACAGTTCTACTCTGCTGCCATTGAGTCTGTCCTGTGCACTTCAATAACTGTCTGGTTCAGCTCAGCTACCAAATCAGACCTTAGAAGATTGCAGCGGATAGTCCAGACTACTGAGCGAATCACTGGTACAACCCTCCCCACTCTCCAAGAACTAAGCTCATCCAGAGTGAGTAAAAGAGCTGCCAAAATCATTCTGGACCCCTCACACCAGGCCACTTCCTCTTTTAACTTTTTGAACTTTTCATCTTGCCATCTGGTCAGTGCTACAGGTGCATCTCAATAAATTATAGTGTCGTGGAAAAGTTCATTTATTTCAGTAATTCAACTCAAATTGTGAAACTCTTGTATTAAATAAATTCAATGCACACAGACTGAAGTAGTTTAAGTCTTTGGTTCTTTTAATTGTGATGATTTTGGCTCACATTTAACAAAAACCCACCAATTCACTATCTCAACAAATTAGAATACTTCATAAGACCAATAAAAAAGTATTTTTACAGAGCTAACCAGTTAGCCATCTGGGTTCCACAGCAGTAAACGGAGCACTAACCATGCATCCTCATCTCTATACTTTAAATAATGAAAACCAGGCAGTCACCAGCCAGATAGATATAAATAAATAAATGTATATCTTTATTAGTGCACCGACTCTGTCTAACTATGCAACGCACAGTGTCTACCCAATCATCATCATGCTGTTTTATTAAACAGTTGAGTAAACACTGCTTTCTAGTTAGTAAACATCTGAATTGATTTGTTTTCCTTTCTATAGCGCCATGTCATCATTGATGCTGTAAGGTCTGATGCAGAAAACCAGTTTGCAGGTTGGCTGGAGATACACACACTCACACTCACTCACTCACTCACCTGCTGCTGCTACTGCTGGAGTGTGTTTAGGGACACATCTGGATTAATCTTTCTGGACTGAAAAATGAAAGTGACAGTGACTTTTGGGAGGACTGGTGTTGTTGTCCCATGTAAAGAAGGATGGACAGTCCGGGATCTCATCCAGCAAGCCACCCAGAGATACAGAAAACTACTAGAGCAGGTGAATACACTACCATTTTTTTCACCCTCGTGTTGATTTAAACCCACATTGTTTGCTTTATTCCATTGAACACAAAAGGAGATGTTTAACAAAATGTTTATGCGGCTCTTTAAGTTTGAATATGTGCATGCTTAAATGAGATTTGAGAATTAAAGGATAACTAAAAATTATTAATTAAAAATGGTTTACCATTATTTTGACAGATAAAAAACAATGTAGAGTCAGTAAGATGTCAGTAAGATGTTTTTTATGTTTTGGAAGGAAGTCTCTTATGCTCATCAAGCTTCTTTTCTTTTCTTTTCAAAATGTAATTGATTCAATGTAATTTATTCCTGTGACGGAAACAATTTCCCCAGTTTTCTAATTACTCCAGTTTTCAGTGTCACATGATCCTTCAGAAATCATTCTAATATCCTGATTTGGTGCTCAAGAAACATTTCTTATTATTATCAATGTTGAAAACGGCTGCTTAATGTTTGTTTTGGAAACTCTAATACGTTTTTTCCCCTCTGAATAGAAAGTTTAAGAGAATTTATTTATAAAGAGTAGCATTATTTGAAATGGAAATCTTTTTTAATGTCTCTTCTGTCACTTTTAAGTAAGTAAGTAAGTAAGAGAGGCAGAAGATCTGAGCTTGCGGCTGCAGGCCAGTAAACAGCGAGTGTCTGAGCTAGAGAGGACGCTATCTACAGTCTCTACACAACAGAAGCAGTTTGAGAAGCATAATAAAGAGCTTGAGAAGGGCGGGACAGTCTACGTCCACTTTTAATCAATTTAATGCATCTTTGCTGAATATGTGTTGATTTTATAAAAAATTCCTAAACCTGAGCATTAAATTGGGTAACCAGATCACCAGACTAAATAAAAAGAAAAGGCAAAGAATAACCTGAGTAAATAATGAAAATAACTTTTGGGTGAACTATTCTTTCAAGGCCTAATGTGTTTTGTTTTACATCTTGTACATCTTTATAAAGGTTAATAATCGTTTTGGGATTGAATATTTCACTAACAGTATTCAGCATAGTGTCAGTTAATTAAGTCTTACCGTAACACAGAATAGCCAAAATCACAATGGGAGTACCACACGCTACATTACGTAATTTTTAGTATTTGGTTTTACATTTAATTAGAGGATGATCAAAAATGTATGCATTACCTTACGGGATTGAATGAACTGTAAAGACCTTATTCATTAATTTCAAACTTGTTAGTCAAAATCATGTGCTCGGAGTCTGATGGGAGCTGAAATGTCGACCTTCACTCTTATTATTGTAAAATTTAAAAGGGGTTCATAAGTGCCTTTCTCTGATGACAGGATTCCACAAAGCTGATTTTATGAAGTCGGGGGCAGATGTGCCTTGTCCAATTTTTCTGTGTGATAAATGCAAATCAGAGTTAAAATGTGGCAGTTTTTCTGTCCCCTGAGCGCCGACCCTTTGCCCCCTCATCAGATATTTGCCTCATTGCTGCTTGAGCTTCATTATTTAAATAGTATATCAGTTTGAGTGACACCCATTTTCGCCGGCTCTTTACGATCCCCTGTGGACTGATGGGGATGTGGATTCGACACTCTCCCGGTGCATTAGGGTTTAGACGGGCTCCTAATAAACAACAGGCTTTTCATCCTTCATCGCTGCAGGAGCCGCCAGGTCCAAATGAGCCCGTAGATTGCTGTGAGACTTCCTCGCCTTACTATTTACTGCGTTATTGCTTTGTCTTTAGAGTGGTCAATTTGACTGATGGCAGACAGTCTTCGTGTTTTGTACTGAAGCAGGTGTAGTGATCAGACCCGGGGTGGCGGTGGCCTTGTATTGCACCCTGTTGCGTTTAAGATAGTGATATCATGGATGGATTTGGCAGGTCAGGGCTCTGACAAGAGATTGCTAGTTGGATCCAGGTATTGCTTGGTTTTAGCATGCGATCGGCATGCAAGATCTTAACAGGCATTTACTCTTAGGGGGCCACTGTGTGTCGAGCTAAGCTCAGACGATTTTCTTATTTTGGGTGGGCACGTCCTTTCACTCAGACACGTTTATGTGCGTGCCTAGCATTTATTTGTGTGTTTGTTATTCCCATCAGCTCAGTGTTATTGGCTGTTAGTCTCAGGGGCATTGGCGTGTGGGCTGGTGACGCACACGAGGCCTCGGTGAGGATGGATGGAGCTGTTTGAGGGATCCTGATTGGCTGCTGTCTCCAGAGCCTTATTTCCAGGCCAGGGTGAATGTCTGTTGTTTGGCCTCTGTAGAGTTTCTTTGATCTGGCTGTACTCGTTCAGGGTCACAAGTAGTGTTTGTGCTAGGGCTGCACGATAAATCAAAATGGAATCGAGATCGCGATTCGACAGAAGCCACGATTGTCATGCGTATCTTTCAGTGAAGCACGGTTCTGTGATCAGCAGTAAATCTCCATCCAAAGGCCAGAGGGAGCTCTCATGCTGAAACTCTAAATACGCCTCGCAGAAGAAACCTAGGAAATGCCTATCGCTGCAGCTGAATAAACAGACAATTCAACTGCTTTCATTGATTCAACCTGACTAATAAACGCACGACTACAGCAAAATATGGTTTATCTGAGTTCTTATACTTTATTTTAATGAAAATTATAATAATATTTATAATGCAATGCCTTTATCACTGCTTAAATACTATGAAATATGTTGCGTGCCTTATTCTGTGTAAGAAGCCACATCATCTCACAGAGGGATTTATTTCAAACACTTGACTGACGTTATGAAGTGAGTTTGGAGTAAAAATATGTTATTAAATGTGGTATTTTCACATGCTTTCAGATGGAGCAGCATTTACTTCACAGAGCCGTAGTTCACTGAGAAGCTATGCAAACAGCTGTCATTATCGCAAATGATTTCTTCGATTTCATAATCGTGCAATAAAATCGTCTGCAATATTTATTTATTTTTTGCGCGTAACTTGTCAGTGAACTACGGCTATGTGTAGTAAATTCTGCTCCATCTGAAAGCATGTGATGATGATTTCCTGCTGATTACAGAACCGGCTTTACTAACAAAATGCGCATGACAATCGCATTATCAGACAACATTATGTCGTTATTGTGATGTGAAGTTTGTAAGGTAACTACTGATTTCCTATTATGTGCTTTGATACAGATTCTCAGGTTCCCCAAACTATGTATATGAGGGTTACTACTGGATTTGGCTAGTAGAATGGCATTAAGGTGTGGACACATTAGTGAAATTGTTTCCAAAATTTAATTTTTTTTTCTATTTCAGTGTAAAGATGTATTAAGTACTGCTCACACAGGAGTCACTTTCAAACCAAGTAACTTTCTGTTGGTCGACACGGTGAATTCATGTGACCAACTTGTGTAGGGAACTTTTTATGAAACTCCCATTCATACAGATTCCTATTTGAATGAATGGTTGTTTGGGAAATTTCTCCATGAAACTATACATGTGAAAGCACCTTGCTGTAAAAATGAAATTCATACATACTGTACAGTGAATTAGCTATGATTATAATGTCTGAATTTATAAAAATAATTTAACAAAATTCTCAATATTTAAAAAAATGTGTCTGTCAAAGTTATGTGGTGCAAACAACATGCAGAGAAAAACAACAAAATGTCTCCTTTAATATCAGATAATTTGAACTTTTGTGAGTTCGCAAGTATTTATGAATTAATAATTCAGTTATTTATTAGGACAAATGGGCTTGTTTTGTGAGGTGTGGGAAAAATACAGTTTTTTTTTTTTTTTTTTCCCCAAGTACAGTTTTTTTTTTTCTTTTTTTCTCTCTAATTTGAATTTTATTAAATGTTTTTATGCATTGAATGTTGAATCTGTATGTGCCATAAAATATCCAGTGAAGCTGATATGGCAGTGAACTTAAACACAACATGAATTTATGATAATTGACAAAATTCTTTTATATTTATGTTTTTATATTGAACTAATTTTAAAAATATATTAAGAATAAAACCATGAATGCGATGTGTACACTTAACACGTATTCAAGGTGTAAGGAAAATGTTTTTACTTGATAGTTACCACATGATCCTTTTAGCGCTGTTAAATATAAACGTTTCTTAACTGTGTCAAATTTTTCACAATCATAAGGAACCAACAGGAATAAAAATGATAATTCTAAGAGCTTGTCACATGAAATTTTATTTCCTTTGTAATGGACATTCTTATCATTGACCCATTAATTGTAGCCTCAGATATTAATTTAGTATCAAGTGAAAAAGTACCAATGGCTGGCCTGGTATTGCAACAAAGGCAAAATTCTGGTATTGCTTTAAACCTAATCTGAATAAGAGGAAAAGGGTTCATAAAACTAGTTACATGTATGCAAGCATGCACACAGTTGAATGTATTTACACACTCTTACACAGTGATGGATAATGGTATTAGCTTTATGAATAGTACAATGCAGTGCAGTAATATTAGGTTTAGTTGTGTTCCGTTTATGATTGGAAGCGTTGTACCACAGTATGGTTTGTCAGTACTGAGAAGGCGGTACAATCGATCTTTGTGATAGATTGTTTTCATTACTTGGTTCTTTTCCCTGTGAGACTATATGATTCAGAGCTGCTGGTATCTAATGTCCTTCAGGTTTCCCTTGAAGTTTCATTAATAGAGTTAATAATCATAATGTTGCATTTATTCATGAATGCAGGGAGGCTTCACAAATCATGTGTCAGCACTTTCAGCACAAAATGCAGAACAAACGGAGCATTATGTTTGCAGGAATACTAACACCCTCATCAATCAGTGCGGTTTTTGAACTTTTCGCGAACTTCACAGCTCTGCCACGCCATTTGAAGCTTGCATTCAGTGCCAGTGCATTCAGTATTTGCCAGGAAGTTTTGCTGAACGTGCGTGGATGATTTGGGGTTGCTGTGTCTGATAGCTCACTCATTGATTACCATAGACCAGCAACAGACACGCTGAGCTTGCTTTGGTTGTTTTGTAAAGGTGCCTCTAGCTCTGACGGAGTGTTTGATGGATATAAATTCATAAAATGTGTTTTGAGACTGTGAAAGCGCTGGGTGACTTTGAAAGTACAGTACAGTGAATTGGTCAACTAGAATACAGCAGACTTTTGGTTCCATTGACTAATCATCACTTTTGCAAACCCTTGCTTTTTTCCATTACGCATCTCTACTGTAAATGGTAATTCAGCCTTTGAGATCCATAATTATTTAATTACTGGTGTTTAGTGAAGACTTAATCTAATCACACCAGAAAGCTTAGTGATTATGAGTTAACTGCCTGTGATTATCCATTTGAAATGAGAGATTTCAGCATGTCAGTGGTAGTCTTTGGTTTGTAGATTGTGTTGGATTATCCCTCCTGCTCCTCTAATAGGCAGAATGGTCAACTGAGATGTACTGACTATTATCTAGAATTTTCTCCATTATAAAAGGGGATACTAGGGGTGTAACGGTACATGTATTCGTACCAAAAATTTTCAGGTCTTTCGGTTTGTTACGCATGTGTACCGAACAAATACAGCATTGTTTTAACCACCGCACGAGCGGAACTTCATTGGAAACTTCCAGTTTTATATATTGTTACTTTTGATAAGAAACAAATTCTCATCTTTCAAATAATGTCCATTTTATTCAGGAAATTCAAACAATAAATGCCGTTTTAACGCTCTTCGATGTGGTGTGACAGATCGCTGTATAAAGGCCTCAGTTCAAACGGCAGAGCTATCATCCCTTCCTCTTTACTACTAGTTTTAACGTGAAATAAACATGAATGAAAATCTGATGTCTCATGTAATCGCTCAATCAGTGTTTCAACCATGGAAAGACATCAATAAAACTGCTTGTAAACAAAATGTCACGTAGCATTTCATTTACCTCAGGCAAGTCATCAGTGCCCACAGCTCGTTATTTCATTATAAATGAAGTCTAGAGAAGAGCAATTCGCGAAATATTAGACTATATCCTCATTATATTTTACTTTACCTGTTAGTGATGTCTTAATTATTTAATGTATGTTTAAATAAATTTGTTATTTACATTTACATGTAGTCATTTAACAGACGCTTTTATCCAAAGCGACTTACAAATGAG
>NW_015505592.1:1735936-1745670 GCF_001515645.1 Sinocyclocheilus grahami
GAAGGGGGCCAACACTTTTTCACACCACTGTATATATATATAATTAGGGCTTTCATCATTAACACATGCGATTAATTTTACAATCCTTAACGTGTTAAAATAATTTAACGCAATTAACACAAAATTACTGAAGCACAATTTCTATTCTAACCCTTTAACCCAATTTTGCTTCTCTGCTTGCGATTTAGATCATTTTAAGCCGCTAAACTTCGGGAAAGTTTTCAGTCCAGTGATCCAGTAAGCGAATACATTCAAACAATCAGTCCAAAACAGCGCTAATATAAAGGAAACCAGGCTGATTACATCAGAGATTGCAGAGAGAACAGAGACTAGCGTTGCGTTTTAAGTGAATTATTCTTTCCAGTGTTTCGCTTTTAAACACAAGCTCTGTCATATTCTGTGATTGTCTCTGAGGAGAGCGAGCCCTCACACGTCGCGCTGTGCGCAGTACAGACTGAACGGATTGTCAACACATCCCACCGCTGTATGGCCAGATAAGACGTGACTGGATAACCAGTCTCGCCAGTAAAGTTTTGATGGATGGAGACTGCAATCAAAGTAAAGACGATTGCGGTGGCGTACAGTAAGCACGTGTGAGTCCGTTATAATAATGCGTGTATGAGTGCTCTTGATTATCGCACATTGTATTTATGTACAGGCACAGACATTTCCGTACATTCACGTTGTTTCCACACACATTCACGATAATGTTTTGATTTGTCATGTTTACTGAATGGATCCGTGTACTGTAGTAGATATATGTCGTCAGCAGTTGGTTGGTTTACTTTTTCACCATGTGGTCCTGTTTGGTATGGCAACTTGGCTTCTCTAAAATGTAAAAAGCTCATTGATCTTGCACTGTACACGTACTATAAAATTCAGATTTTTTTTCTTTCATATGTGCTTATATGGGCTCCTTATATCATTTGGTTCTTTGGTGTCCTTTTGGAGTTTCTAAGTGTCCTTTTTTGGAAAGTCATCTAAATTTATCTTGAAAAAGGCCTGCAGAAAATATAGATTTTTGAGAATCATCCTTCAATCTTTTGGCTTTGCTGGATATAGCAAATTATGACAAAATAAACATTTGAAACAAGATAAATGGTCTATGCTTAATTTCATGAAGTGTGTGATTAATCACAGAAAAAGGATGTGATTAATCAGATTAAAATGTTTAATTGATTGACAGCCCTAATATATATATATATACATACATGCATATGCATGCATGCATACATACATACACACACACACACACAAAGATTTAAATAAAAAAAAGAAGATAAACAGATAAAGTATAACTAACGATTGACAGCCCTAATATATATATATATACATACATGCATATGCATGCATGCATACATACATACACACACACACACACACAAAGATTTAAATAAAAAAAAGAAGATAAACAGATAAAGTATAACTAAAATTTAATAGAAAGTGCTAGAGTTAGAGGGTTAAATAAAGATGGAACAGATGTGTTGTTAGTCGTTTCTTGAAGATGGCTAATTGAATGAAAGATGTCATTAAGATGGCATGCTTGTTATGAAACAAGTTATGACAGCCACTGTGTAAATTTATATATTTCATCAACAAATAGAAATGTTATTATTCAGAAGTTAATTGACGAGCTGCGCAAAAAAATCGCATGAATATGAAGCAGCTCGTCAGTGAACAACGGCTCTGTGTAGTTGATGCTGCTCAATGTGAAAGCCCGCACGTGATGGAGATTTACCGCTGATTACAGAACCGGCTTTACTGATAAGATGTGCGTTAAAATATCTCTTGCGATTTATCATGCAGCCCTAGTTTGCATACAATTTTTTTTATTTTATTTGTTTTATTTGAATGTTTATTATTATATACAAATAAATAGTAATTTAATTTAAATTTGGGCTCTGTTGCTAACTGCAACCTTATAATAATGTAAAAGGGATCCCTCTAATTTAGAGCAGAATCAGAGGTAGATTTTTATCCCTAAGTAGGGGTGTGCGATATATATAGTCTGCGATAATATCGTAATTGTTGTTTTAACGATTTGCGATTTGACATTATCGAGTATTTTGCAAAAACCATTCAAAACATCCCTACAGAGCACACTCATTCATTACGTGAAGTCTAGACTAGTGCGTGTGCGCATTTAGTGTGTTTCCTTTCACTGCATGATTCAGTCTATTAAAATGCATTTAGAATTATCACAAATTCAAGACATGATGGCAGAAAATTTATATATTTATACCACTTCATATAGGTATTCTATTTCACACCAAAAGTGCCTTTTTTCTCCAAAAATGACCATGATTACAAATGTGACATTGAATTCAATAAACAAGTTAATTAAGAGACTTACGTTTTAGTCACCATATTGCTTGTTTTTGCTCTATTTCGCCAACAAAAATCATTCCGAATAAAGCCACAGTGCTGTTTTGTGTCTCAGAGCAACATGACGCTGTTTCGTTCTTGAATGAATCAACCGTTTAAATTATTCGGTTCAATCGCAACAACTCACTTATTAACAGTGATCTGCTGCCATCTGCTGGCGGTTTAAAATTTGTTTTTTGTAGATTTTTTTTTCATGTTTTAAATCATTTCAAATATCAGTATTCAACGTTTTATGTTTAATATATCAAAACATTATTTATGCATTTGTAATTGCAGGTTAAATGCATTCATGTCTTGCATTAAACAAAATACACGCGTGTAAATACATCTAAATGCCACTTCAGATGCAGCTTCTGTGTTGATTTAATTTGCTTGGTAACAGCCCAAATGTCTTATTTTCTAATTCCCTGATTAAATGTAAGAATTTGACTCAAAAGATAATGGACACTTTTAGAAAAAATGGCTTTATAATGGTAAAAATGCCCATAAAATGCATAAATCAGTTTAAACTTATTGGAAAAGATTCATTTCTATCAGTATGAACTGACCATCACACAGAATATTAAAAACATTAGGAGTCGGCAGTCCTTAAGGTACCAGCACAATAACACACTCAGCAAAATATCGTCTAATTATCGTTATCGATAAAATCCCAAAAAATATCGAGATATAATTTTTTGTCAATATCGAACACCCCTATCCCTAAGACAATTTTAATTATAATTTAAAATTTTTTAAATATTTTTATAATTTAATAAAGCAATTTTATGTTTAGTTATTTTCCCCTTGCTGTACCGAAACCATAGCGAACTGTGACATCAAAACCGAGGTACGTACCGAACCGTCATGTTTGTGTACTGTTACACACCTAGGGGATACAGTTGAATTTTTTATTTTTTTTTCTAAGAATGTTTTAATAGTGCAGGCAATATGGACCAAACATCATATCTGTATATTTAAGCTAAATGGCGATACACTCTGTATTTTCTATGAAGTGGAATGTTTAGTTTTCTTTGAACGCAAATATAGGCTATGATAACAAAAATAGGGAATGTATGGTATGATTGTGAAAAAAAGAAAGAAAATGAATTAATATGCATAAAATATACTGCAAACTGTGGTTCATTTCCTGTCAAAGAATACTCATTTAAATTATTGCAGAGTGTAGGGCTGGCAATATGGCCACAATTTAAATCACAATATATTCCTTAATTTCGGTCGATACGATAAAATTCCGATATCGATATGAACACTATTAAAAAAAAGCCTCATAAAAACTGCTAAGAACTCCCGCAACAGATGTCTGTACCTACAAAAATGTATGAAACCTCTTCCTATAAAACTATTTAATTTTTTTAGAAAAAAAAAACAGCACAAGTAAATTAATATTTTATAAGTTAACCTTTTATTTGTATTTAGCCTTCATACAAACAAGAAATTTGAAATCACTGTCAAATAAACATCTCAGACTCACCTTATTAATTATTAATATCTTTAACTTCAAACTATAGGCTAACATACCAGTCAAAAGTTTTTGAACAGTAAGATTTTTAATGTTTTTTTTAAAGAATTCTCTTCTGCTCACCAAGCCTGCATTTATTTGATCCAAAATACAGCAAAAACAGTAACATTTTGAAATATTTTTACTATTTAAAATAACTGTTTTTTATTTGGAAATATTTTTAAATATAATTTATTCCTGTGATTTCAAAGCTCAGTTTTTAGCATCATTACATGATCCTTCAGAAATCATTCTAATATTCTGATTTGCTGCTCAAAAAACATTGTTGAAAACGGCGTAGAGTTTTTTTCAGGTTTCTTTAAAGTAGTTCAGAAGAACAGCATTTGTCTGAAATAGAAATCTTTTGTAACATTATAAATTTCTTTATCATCACTTTTGATCAATTTAAAACATCCTTGCTAATGTTAAATAAAAGTATTAAAAATAAAAATAGTACAAAAATAAAAATTATACTGACTTTTGAATGGTATAGTGCAGGGGTCAGGAACCTTTTTTGACCAAAGAGCCAATTTTTTTTTGTTTACTTTATATGTATATATATATGCGCATTAACCAAAACTAAAAAGAATTGGCTCTTTGCTCAAAAAAGGTATATATATATTTTTTTTAACTTTTGTATTTTGAAGAAAACTGTTAAATAAAAGTATTAAAAATAAAAATAGTACAAAAATAAAAATTATACTGACTCCAAACTTTTGAATGGTATAGTGCAGGGGTCAGGAACCTTTTTTGACCAAAGAGCCAATTTTTTTTTGTTTAGTTTATATATATATATATATATGCGCATTAACCAAAACTAAAAAGAATTGGCTCTTTGCTCAAAAAAGGTATATATATATTTTTTTTAACTTTTGTATTTTGAAGAAAACTTCTAAATTGTTTACTTCATTAAAATTATATCTTGAAGATGTAACATTAATTTAATTTTTAAATTAATTTAATTTGAAAGTGTATAATATTCCAATGCTTAATCCAAGCCAATTACACCCAGTCTGGGCTAAGTCCCAAATATCTAATGATCCTAGAACTGCCTCTGACTTGTCTCTTTTAAAGCATTTCTTGCATCTCTAAATCTTTCACCTGCAAAGCTTGTTTAGTAACTAAATGTGTTTAATGTTAATTTTCAAGACCGTTACTTTTGGACTTTTAAATAGTCCACTGCAAGCACAAGAACATCTCCAAAGAATGGATATCCAAATATACAGAGCTTCATTAGGACCAACTAGTTGATTGATTAGATTATGTAATGACTTTTCCGTTTTGAAATTATGTAGTTTTCCAGATCCCTTTCCTTTAGTTTCATGACTCCAATTTTATGCTGAATATCAAGTTGGCAACCCAACAGAGTTCCAAAATTATACTTATTTGTACTTTGCATAGTTCTATTAATGGTCAAATGACCTTTGACTTCAGCAACAATACTTAAGGGAAATGTTTTCTGCTCATTTTTGAAAGTTGATAAGCCTAATTATTTTGATATCGTATGTATAATTATGTGGTTATTTGCATTCAGCATTTTCCCAGCTGGCTGTCACCCTACCAGAACAGACCTGTCACCATTTTTGGGTCACAACCCACCAGTTACGGACCACTGCTCTACTGAATGGGTTCCCCTGTTTACTTTGGCCTAGTTTATGGACGAGCTAATTGCATATAGGCTTTGTTGCACTGAAGGCTCTCAACTTTTCCAACTGCCTGTAAGTTAATGGAGGTTAAGCTGTAGCCTTGCTCTTTGCATTTCATATTTGTGGACAGTTTGACCTCTTAGCTAGTTGTCACAACTTGGAGCATAACTACTTGCCTGCGCGTTATTTCGCCCATGATAGAGCGGCGAGAAGTGTTGTTAATTACCAGATTTCTTTATCCGCCATTGAAGTCTCAGCAGCTCACAGTCTTGCGTTTTTTTTGTTATGCTAATCTAAAACATTTTCCTGCAGCTGTGTAATTATGCATTTAATGTGTTGCAGGATTAAAGCGAACGAGAAATGGCCTAGATTTAGTTGCGCTAATCTTCAGCCTTTTAAATGGTGCCATACATCAGCTATCACTTGAAAAGAGCGTGGTTACCACTTTGAGGATTTGCTGTCTAATTTCTGCCGTGTGCATACTGCAGCCCTCTGCTTTGCATATTGCTTTGTGCTTTGTTATATTCAACGAGGTGTTTTCCATTGACCCGGACATGTCAGTTTCCAGCGGGAAGAAAAGAAGCCTGTGATCTTTAGCCAATGCTCTCAAGAATGTTCCGGGCTGGGAAATGTGCTTGAGTTGAAGGCCCTACATACTTAGCATGTCGGCAATCCTTTGTCCAGAGGCAGTAAATTGTTTGAGAGAGAGAGACCTTAAGCGGAGGAAGTGCTTGGGAGTCACTCAGGAAGTTATCAGGTCGTTGGAAGGACACTTAGTTTCCCAGGCAGTCATAGGCTGGGGTTGTGCTGCTGTTTTTTCATTAAGCTCAGGAATGCCTGATGCACGAGTGCTGAGTTGGCTGATATCGTGGAAAAGCCTGGACTTGTGCCAGCAAGAAAACAATTAGCGTGCCTCGCCTCAGAGACAGAGGCGGTTAGCATCTGCTCTCAATGAGAAACGTTCCACGCTAGGTGTGTGGTTTGTGATGGAAACTACCTCTGGATCTCAAGATATCCTCATGAAGTACCTCTGTTCAGCCTTTAGATATTCATGCAGTTTTGGCAGCAGAACTCGCTCTCAGAACACTAATGTGCTATTTTCTGTGGATCCACATCCACTGTTGTGTTTGTAGTCATTGTTTTCAGTGACAGTTGGAGGCATAGTGCTCTCTTTGAAGACATTTCTTGGAATAAACCAAATAAACACAACGTGTAGTTAGGCTTGTAAGTAAGCCAGTGTTTTGCTTTTATTTGAGTGTAGGCTGTTATGAGTTAGGTTTGGCTTAGGTTTTTGTGCTTTCCTGCTGAACCTTATTTTTTGTATGCATATGCTATCACATCACCATGTTTTTTGCTTCCATAATGTGTCTAATGGCGCTTTTCCACTACATGGTACGGCACGGCTTGCTTTTGAAGGTTTTTCCACTGGGTACAGTACCTGGTACCTGGTACTTTTTTCAGTACCACCTCGGCTGAGGTTCCAAGTGAGCCGTACCGTTACCAAAATGTGACGGGTAAACCCTGCTGATAACTGATTGGCCAGAGAGAATCATCACTACCTGCGTCATTGAACTTGCGACACGAGACACTAGATCCACTAGATGAAATCACCACAGCCAGCGAGGAGCGAAGGCAATTTTTTTTTCCGAACAAGTGCACCTTTTAAAAAAAAAAACTAAATAATGGCTGTTTCGTGGTCTGTTGAGGAAATACAGATGTTCCTCTCGTTGATAGCTGAGGAGTGGATCCAGCGAGAGCTTGATGAGATGATGCGGATTGAAAAAGTTTAACGACATGTCTATAATCCCGCCCACTCTAAAGTGGTACAAAACTGCAGTGGAACTGGAAACACAAACCGAGCCGAGTCATACCATGCAGTGGAAAAGCACCATAAGGGGCCATTTACATGTCGTGCCTAAAAACACATGGTAGGCACGCCGCTTTCTGCTTTTTTCCCAAAGCGTTCGGGCGCTCGCGCTCCAGAGACGTCTGTTGCTGCTAAGCAACCATGACCTGCGCACTTCATGAAGACATGGTAGTTTTAGTAAAGGATAAATGGATTTGCAGCACTAAAAATCGCTTGCAGAAGCTCTGCTACTAAATTTATTAAAAAATGTCTATCCTGTACAGCTATGATCAGCTGTTCCTTCATCTTAGCTGAGCTTTCAATGTTGTTACGGGAAAGGATGAAGCTGATTGGTTGGTTCTTGTCACATGACCTGCGGTGCGCTTGCAGCACTCTGAAAAGTTTTAATGTTTTTATCTGGATGCGGCGCGGACGCGCCTGGAAAAAATAAGCACGTTGCACAGCGTGTGCGTCGCGACTACGTCGCTTCCATTATGAGCGCACCTGCCGCGTGTCTACATTTGAAATAACGAACATGAGCGCGCAAAAGACGCGATATGTGAACGGCCCCTAAAGGGTAATTTGATCAGTGACAATCACTGAAAATACACTACATACTACCGTTTTTAATGGTATGTACTGCACTCGACAAAAGTATGTGGACACCAGAACAAAATGCAATGTGCTTGCACTATAGGTCAGTTAGTGCAGTTGTCAATAGTTGTTCTAAACTTTTTATAATTAATTTTTATGATTAGCGATTTGACTGTTCTGTTAAGCAAGAGCTGTTTAGTTTTTGCAGTATGTTTGCCCCCAGTTGGTGGCTTTTTCGGCCGATTGAGCATGTTGAATCAGTGGTGGAGCCCATCGGTGAGCGAGATCACTTTGATTGGCTTTTAAGCTTAGCGAACCAGTGCAGGAGCAGAAAAGCGGTAAAGTGACGAAAGCAAGCAACTCACGTAGTCAAGAGAGCAGTATTGCTATATTACGAATCCATCTGTGGTGAGCGAGATTGGTGTAAAAATGGTAAGCAATCACTGCTTTATGGTTGGTATATCTGCAGTCCTAGCTCTTTCGGTTTCCCTTTTTTTGAATGACGAATACAGACTACTGCCACCTGCTGGTATGGAGAGTTATTTCCCCTCTCGTATGCACAGAACGCTAGTTGGCCAATGGCTGTAGTCTTTTTGGTGTGTTCCTGCATTCGGTATTATTTGGTTGTGCTCCTTCTAGCTGCCCTTAGAAACCTTGGAGTCAGACATGAAACCAGGCTTATTTCATAGGGCTTTCTTATAATAGTCAACTATTCTTTTAGCCAACCCGCTAACTTGTCATCTTGTCTAGTCAATCTGTAGTGTCAACATGCTGTTGGTCATTTCTTGTATATTGGGGACAGTGCTGTGTGCTTCAGTCTTGTAGGGTGTGTGTGTCTGCATATGCCATATTAATGTTGTATGGCTTCCTGATTATTGTATTAGTGCTGCTGATATTTATCAAACACAATGCTGGAGTAGGACTGGAGAGTCCAGACATGCTGTCTGTTCAGGACTCTTCCTCTATCTGTTAGTCTCATTTAAGTACTGATTACCCACATACACAGCCCTTCATATTGGCCTTTGTGCCTTGTGCCCAGGAAAATATGAATTTAATTTGTGCTACCATATAAAAACTAATTTAATTCGGGCTATATTATGTTCCATAACAGAAAATGAGGTGTGGGTCAGAAAATGGCATGTTTATTAAATTCAATTCACGGCAAAATTGGTATTTTCATATTTGAGCAGAAAGTGCAAGAATGCAGTGTGGAGGTGGAAGATTGTTCTCGGAGATGGACAACATCTTATTGCATCATTATCATCACCATCATAATCATCATTACTGTTTATGAGCATGGTAATGATGTTAGGCTTGGTAATGGACCCTGCACCAACAAAAGCAATCGTAAAAATACGGCAGTGGAGCCCCACTGCTCATCGTCATCAGGGTAAAAATTGCAAAATGTTCCAGAGATTTCCATCGTTTCATTACACCACAGCCTCGCTATCTCCCGCTACACTCGTACCCTCATTCAGTGGTCTCATAGCTGGGAATAGCTGGCCTTAATGTGGCATGTAATACAGCATTATTCCCATAGGCTGGCACACTGTCGCTCTTTGCTGAATGCCAGAAACTGCCACTCTCATGGCCTTCGGCTCACCCTGCATTGCTGCTAGCGTTCAAAAGCTCAGGGCTCATTTAGGTGAAATTGTGATTAAACAGGTGCATTGACTGTCAAATGCCAAATGGACTGCGTGAGATGAGATCATGTGGAATCCAATGTCATGGTTTTATTGTTTGAGTGAAATACAAGCTTTTC
>NW_015505592.1:1746973-1747353 GCF_001515645.1 Sinocyclocheilus grahami
TGACAAATGATAAACCTAGTAAGTTGTAAAAAATATTTTACATAGTCCCATAGTCACCATACAGACCATACAGTCTTTTTGCATGCAAGAATGAAATAATTTAGTAGGAGGGTTGGGCATCGAAAACCTATTCCAATTTCGGAAATCAGGTCAGATGCATAAGGACAGGAATCAAATTACTTGTTATAAAATTACATTTCGATTCTGCTTCTCGATTTCTGTATGCGCTTTTATTGTGATTTCAAAAGATTCAACTAAGAAGTCGAAATAGAACTCACTTCTGCACTCGCGCACTGTTTTCTGAGCTGCACACACACACACACACACACACAAAATGCACGCACAAAAGCCGCCTCTTATATACGCGAACACTGGACTGA
>NW_015505593.1:0-6751 GCF_001515645.1 Sinocyclocheilus grahami
CGGAAACCGAATATCTCAGAAACCAAAAATCTCGTAACACCGGCAAAGTGATTATGAACGTGTCGGGGGGGAAAAGAATACATTTTAATTATTTATTAATAAACGAGTGCTTTCTGAGTCAGTGTCGGGTGCAAAGATGATCGAGGTTGCCGAATGCCGACGCTGACTCGCCATCTCCACATGGACATATGCCTTTAATAGAAATGCACCTTTTCTTACAGACTACAAAATTAAAGAATATTGCAAAATCAAGTGGGCGAGTTTTCCTTATATTTATTTTATTTTTCATATAAAAATTATAATGACCTGTTTTGGTTATATTTACTATCAATTGCAGAAGGTGCGCTCAGCAAAAATGACGCGAATATTGATGGTTTTCACGCTTAAGTCAAGTTAAAGACCGCTCTTAAGGCAGAGAAGGTTTTTTCGAGTTAAATTTCGAGTTAAAAAGTCATAATTGAGAGATATAAACTGGCAATTCTGAGAAAAAAAAAGTCAGAATTGCGTGATTATAAACTCACAATTGCGAGACATAAAGTCCCAATTCTGAGAAATAAAGTCAGAACTGCGAGATATAAACTCGCAATTGCGAGTTATAAAGTCAGAATTGTGAGATAGAAAGTCGCAATTACCTTTTTTTATTATTATTCAGTGGCGGAAACGGCTTCCATAGAAACGGGCTTATGCTATGGAGGCTCTCTCTCTTTTTTTTTTTTTTGATTCCTCAGTGTTTGCAAAACGTTCTGTAATTTATTAGTCATGTAAGAATTTAACATTAAAAATGACATAAAAAAGGTAAAAGGTAAAAAAATAAAATAAAATAAATAAATAAATAAAAAACTGAAAATCAGTTGCCCCTTATGTGAAAGTTAATTTCTGATACTGCTGACACTGGCTTATTGTTCGAAGTGTTATTTCAGGGTTTGGATATGTTCTTATAACTCAAACGAGTTCACCTTCAAATCATGACGTCAAATTCACATTTCACTAAAGTCAATCACTGAAACAAGCACTGTGAGGAACAAATAGTCCCATGCCAGTGGGATAATAACAGATGATTTCCTACATTTGTATAAAGTGCTCTATGAATAAAACTCAAAATAGAAAAATAATAGATGTGCTGTGAAGGTAAATTACACAAAGTCATTTATTTTCATATCTGTAATATTATTTAAGTTCCTCCTTTGTCTAAAATGCAGCGTATTGTCTAAAACAAAAGTTATGACTGTATGTTCACATAAATTGATAGTGGTCAATACATTCTCCCCGTGCTGCAGTGCATCGCGCAGCTTTGCCACACATATTTTAATGGGTGGATAACTATAATAAAACAGGCATGCCTAGGGCCAAAAGGCTCTGCTTCAGTATGGTTTGTGTCAAGCCATTCATTAATCTGGCTGTTTGATGAAGAGATAAAATGTAGTAGAAATAAACATGTTAAGAATCAATAGAAGCGGAGGACTATTATTAAGTTTTTTTTAGGACTATTATTATGTTGTAATGTTTGGTTGACCAATTAGCAGAGAGGGGCGTTTCATTCCCGCCCACATGTAGAGATCGAATATTCAAGTTGTTTATTCGTTTTCTATCCCTGAATATAAAAACGAAAAATTAAGCCGGATTTTTGATTTTTCGTTTTGCTTGAATAATTGAAAAACGAAATATGTGCCCGTTTTTCATTTTTCAGATTTCAATATTAAAACAAAAATTGATTGGACGGAAGATACCCTGATTCTGTATCCCCTGTGAATGTTATATCTTCAATAAAAAAAAAAGGAATCACTAGCAGAAACTCAAAAAATAAAAAATAAAAAGCCACTGCACAAAACAAATCCCAGCCGGTCCGTCACTTTTTTGGGTCCCCTGTTGTGGTTCGTGCTATTTGCAGTGCATTTCTTCATTTGCATGTGTTGTGAGGCTTTGCAGCGCGTTTCTTCATTTGCATGTGTTGGGAGGATTTGCAGCGCGTTTCTTCATTTGCATGTGTTGTGAGGATTTGCAGCTCGTTTCTTCATTTGCATGTGTTGTGAGGATTTGCAGCTCGTTTCTTCATTTGCATGTGTTGTGAGGATTTGCAGCGCGTGTGTTGTCAAGCTGATGAAGATGTTTTCTTAATTTGCTGGTGTTTTTTCAATTTGCATGTGTTTTCTTAAGTTGCAGCGCGTTGAGCTCTCTCGGCTACCGTACTAATATGAAAGCCGATCCTGCGATCCACAGCGCAAAGTTGTAGTATTTCCTCAGCAACCAGCACGGATCAGCTCCAGGCATGACAAAGCGGATATCGTCCTTTTTTGGAAGGCCAAACAAAGTAGTTTCGCTTTCACAACGCATCACACAGTGCCTTCACAACATGGCGGCGGCAACAACAATACTACAGCAAGAATAAAAGTTATGCCTTCTTTCTTTGCGTGAACATTTGGGCGGCGTTATGCAAATCTTCCCACATAGTGATGTAGATATGTGGGGGTGTGTTAGAACGAGCCGTTTTAGGTAGGCGTGGCTGACTTTTAACTTTTATAAAGAATATCTCTTTGGATTTGAGACTTTAGACTTTGCAACTTTACAGATCTTCTTTATGCACCAAGAGCTTTTAACACTCCAAAGAGAAAGGAAATGAGAAAGGAAATATTGAAATCGCATCATATGACCCCTTTAAAATTTAGGTTGCGTCAAGTTATAAGTGAAACTCAATCTGGTTTAATTAAAGGAAGGTTAATACACAACAATATTAGACTTGTCTTAGATTTAATTGATTATGGACATTTAATTAACGATGATGGGTTTCTTTTGTTTCTTGATTTCTATAAGGCATTCGATACTGTAGAACATGAATTAATTTTAGATACATTGAAGTTTTTTGGTTTTGGTCATAAATTTGTTAAATTAATAGAGATGTTGTACAAAGACATAAATCGTTCAGTATCGTTACCATTTGGGACCTCTAAGAGGTTTAACATTAATAGAGGATCTGACAAGTCTGTATTTATTTATTTTAATAGCTGAACTGTTAGCAATTTATGTGAAAAATAGTAAAGATATCAGGCCTTTGAATGTTTTAGGGAGTCAGCTATTGATAAGTCAACTAGCAGACCATACCACCCTGTTTCTTAGTGATGCAGAGCAGATTCCAGTAGCCATTAATCTGGTGTCTCATATTTCAAAAGCTTCTGGTCTGCAATTGAATTTAAAAAAGTGAGCTGATGGCACTTCATAATCATGCTGAATCTCAATTGTTCAATATTATTTATTTAGTAATTTATTTAGTAAAATATTTAGGAATTGTTATTACTAAAGACCCTAAAATTAGAGAAAAAAGTAATTTGATTGATAATATGAAAAAAAAGTCAAAATATTTTAAATATGTGGGTTCAAAGGGATATCTCTATATTTGGCAGAATTCTCATACAGAAGTCCCAGCATTTTCTTTGAGTATATCTGATAGGTGGATAAAAGACTAATCAAATTCAGTATAAATTTATTTGGAAAAACAAGCACCATTATATAAGAAAATCAGATGCAGTGAAGCCTATCAGTGAGGGAGGGTTGAACGTAATTGATTTTGATGTTATGAATGGTACCCTTAAGTTGAGGTGGCTCCAAGCCTACCTTAGAAATAAACATTCAGTTTGGTTTAGCTTTTCTTCTAAAATTTTTGATTCTCTTAGGGGCATTGATTTCCTTTTAAGGTGTGATTTTGAGCCATCAAAATTAAAGTGTAAATTATAATCTTTTCATAGCCAGGTATTATTATATTGGAAATTAATATACAAACACAACTTTTCGCCACATACTGTAGTTGTTCTTTGTGGAATAATAAGTGTATCCTTATAAAGGGAAAATCTGTGTTTTTTCAGGATTGGAAATATTTCACACAAAGGTGTCTGGTCCATTGTACACATTATGGATGGGGATGGAAATTTCCTTGGTTATGATGATTTTTGTGAAAAACACAATATTATTTGTACTCAAAAATTATATGTGTCTTTGTTGAAAGCTGGTCCTGCTGGTTTGGTTCAGCTGATTAAAGGTGCATTGTGTTATCTGTGATACCAAGATTAGGTAATCTAATCATCTCTGGTATTAATTTTACAGAGCAGAGCTGTAATAATAAGGTTTTAAGAACATTTGTAAATACACAGATTTTCCCTTCTAAAGTAAAGACTCCTTGTTTTAGATTTTCCTGAAGATAAAGTGGTTCGAATTAGAACAAGATTTCTCTTTTTTCCACTTCTACCAAAGGCAAAAGAAGTTCCGTTTAAAATTATTTATGATATTTATCCCTGTAATGAGTTCCTCAGACACAGGTTTAATTTGGATTGTAATGAATGCACCTTTTGTGAAGCAGACATAGAGTCATTGGAACATTTGTTTTATTTATGCAAATTCTCAAAAAATTCTGGGATGACCTCTGTGCTTGGTTAAGTTTGAAGTATGTAATACCTGACTTTGATTTTAAAACTGTAAAATATTTGTCCTTTTGTCAAAATTGTGATGTTGAATTTTTGGTTAATAATATCGTGATTTTGGCCAATTACTTCATTCATAAATGCAGATTCTTTAATAACTCCCCCACTTTATCACTTTTCCAGCTAGATTTAATGGTCTTATTCAAAACCCTAAAGCTCATGCGTCACAAAAAAGCCCAGATAAATATGTAGTCTTTTGAATGTATTTTTTGATGATTAAGCCCCTTGTAGTATTATTTATTTTTTCTGTATTTATTTATTTTTCTTTCTTATTTTTCCTGTTGTGTTTATTTTGTTTACCTATGTATTTTTTGTTATGCTGTTATATGGACTCCTTTGAATTAAGATTTTTTCTTCTGTTTTTTATTTGGTATTTTGTATGTTTTTCCAGCAGTAATAATAATAAAAACAAAATATAAAAAAATTTGAGTTTGTGATCATGTGATCTTCAGTTAGGCGATCTTGCGACGCATTTAAAGCAAAGTTGTGGTTCGACCTATGATTTCGACACAAACGTAAGTAGAATAGGCTAATTAAATTTGCCTTTATTTTAATGTAATACAAAATATTTTTTTGTCAGAAATATTATTTAAGATGGTAGTGTAAGCAAGTTTAAGCAAGTTTAGTATGAAAAAGCTTAATAGTAAATAAGACAGACAATATTTGAATAAAATTCTAATAATGAGTAGAAATATATATTTGCAACAACTGGTGGAGTGCTAAATGCTGCAGGCACGCTCAGCGTTGTCAAGGTAACATTTGGTCAGTCATTAGGCTTGTTTGAGATGTGCCTCGCCTCGCCTGAAATCTAGGCGAGTGTAGGCGGCTGCAGTGACGGGAGAAGTGAAATAAGCGCAGTAAAGACGGACAGTTCTGACCTCTCGAAGTGGAACAGATAGCCTACCTATGAGATCAAAGGCAGATATCGCGTTATTCTCACTCGTGTGCTCTGTGCTGTGCTGCTGATAAACATGATATAATTTCAGTTCTGTTGCTTTTATATGAAAATAAATATGATGAACAAGACACACAAAGTGCTTGCTATTTAATTCCATACGAAAGGCGTATTTATCAACCATTTTTACTTTAATGCAAACATATTTTAGATGTTTATAGAAATATGAGAACTATCACATATCTCACACAGAAACACTGTTAAAGTGTTTGTGAATATTCATGCATAATTTAAACACATAATCACATGAAATCAGATAAAAAATACATTTTAGAAGAGAACGCAGCATCACAGTTGTCTAAACTAATGAGCATTAAGCTATCTTCAGTTAGTCGTTTCCCATCATGCTTTTGATCAGCGCAGTCGGTGGAGAGCAACTGTGCCCGACTGCACAATCCGACACAGCCGCCTCGCCGTCGCAAGAGTTTTTTGGCACACGTCAGCATGACATCAGAGCAAGTCGACGTAACTCGGACACTTTTCTAACCAGCATGCATCTCGCGGTGATCACCGGTGATCGATTCTGCACAGATTTTGCTCATCTCAAACAAGCCTATTCCCTTTGCCAAGGGAGTTCCAAACACTTACACGAGACAGTCGGTGCGTTCCAAACGGGAGATATCGCCCTCCGAAGGGCACTTCACCCTACACCCTTCAAAGAACGCACTTCAAGGGCTCTACCCTTCGAAGGGAGTAGGGCATAGGGATACTCACTTACGTTTGGAATTGGCCCTAGACTTTGAGAATGCGAAATAATTTCGTATGCTGCAATGGTCGTGATATGACGTCAATGCTGTGCACTGTCTTTTTAAAAACTTAAATTCAACACCATAATAAATTATAATACATCTAAAATGTAAAAATATACAATCTACTCCACGTTCCTGCAGCGCTAGTTTTAAATGAATGTTCTTTTAATTCAGTTACAAGGTCATGCTGTGATGTATCCATCTGCTGTTGGTCATGGTTTCACGTGATGCGAATTCGCATGTCAGAGTTCAAGTCAAGTCAAGTCACCTTTATTTATATAGCGCTTTTAACAATACAGATTGTGTCAAAGCAACTGAACATCATCAATTAGGAAAATAGTGTGTCAATAATGCAAAATGACAATAGTAAACACTCATTTTTCAGTTAAAGGCAGTTCATCATTGAATTCAGTGATGTCATCATCCAGCTCAGTTCAGTTTAAATAGTCTCTGTGCAATCAAGTCAACGATATCGCTGGAAATGAAGTGGCCCCAACTAAGCAAGCCAGAGGTGACAGCGGCAAGGAACCAAAACTCCATCGGTGACAGAATGGAGAAAAAACCTTGGGAGAAACCAGGCT
>NW_015505593.1:7198-13497 GCF_001515645.1 Sinocyclocheilus grahami
GTGGCTTTCTAAGGAAAGATTGTTATCAAATAGCACACCTAGGTTCCTAACTGATGACGAAGAATTGACAGAGCAGCCATCAAGTCTTAGAGAGTGTTCTAGGTTATTATATGCAGAGTTTTTAGGTCCTATAATTAGCACCTCTGTTTTTTCAGAATTTAGCAGTAAGAAATTACTCATCATCCAGTTTTTTATATCCACTATGCATTCCGCAAGTTTATCAAATTGGTATGTTTCGCCGGGCTGCAAAGAAATATAGAGCTGAGTATCATCAGCATAACAGTGAAAGCTAACACCGTGTTTCCTGATGATATCTCCCAAGGGTAACATGTAAAGCGTGAAGAGTAACGGCCCTAGTACTGAGCCTTGAGGTACTCCATACTGCACTTGTGATCGATATGATACCTCTTCACCAAGCTTGAACTTTGGAACGCAGCAAAATGCAAAACTTTTTGCACTGGCTTGCGTTTCCGGTTTGCATGCATATGAATGGAAGTCAATAGAATGAAAAGTGCAGTGTGACCGCCCCTTTATAGGCCCTGTCCCAAATGGCACCCTAAACCCTCGTGGTCTTCCTCTGAGTTCGCACTTTCGTGATGTAATGCCGCTTTGACTGTCGGGTAGAAGTCTGCTACGGAGCACGCCCCAGTGCAGGCTCAGCAGAAGTGCGGATCGAGGGCTCATAACGGCTGCAAAGGGGGCGCTCGCGTGCACCCTTCTGAATGCTAAAATGACGAATGGCGGCCATTGTAAGTCCGTAAGACCGCAAGTGCACATGAAGTGTTCCATTTGAGACAGGGCCATACTTGATGCGTCCAAGTTTGCTTGGGTGCACGTGGCAAATATGACGTCACTGCGGTTTTGCCGGAAGTTCGCTTTGAGTGCGCGCAAACTCATTTCGCGTGGCGTGTGCATGTAATTTTTTGTAACTTTCCGCGCAGCTCCGCATCCGAAGATGCACGAGTTCAGGGCGATTCTAGCCGAACATGCACGTCTGTGTCGGCATTTGTGTGAAACAGAAGCAGTTTAATGTGAAATTCAAACTCCATCAGGTAGTGATGGGAAACTGAGGCTTTCATTAAATTGTGCTGAAAAACGGTTCATTAAGGCTGATTTATACTTCTGCGTTGGACCTACGCCGTAGCCTTTACGCCGTAGGCTATGCATCAGTTTTCATTTATACTTCTGCGTCATTGTCCGAGTGTCAGCAGTGTCCACGGGCATGTTGCTGGTGTAACCCGCAGTACCACAGCAAAAGCCGAAGAAGAAGCGGCTCGTCGGAGAAGCATTATAGCCGTGACGGTGGCAAATAAATATCAAATCATTAAATCATTATTTAAAACTACAAAAAGGAGACAACAACGGAACAGGAGATGATGGCATTCTTTCAATCTGCACAAGGACTTGTACCACGGCAGATCAACATTGTTTGTTGCGGACAACTACTGATGTATAATGATATGTAGTATAATAAATGATAAGACACTTGTTCTTTGCTTTATTTTATTTTAAGAAGGTGTAACATTAAAATATATTAAAGTGCACATAAACACACACAAAACTCAAGTACATATGGAGGGAGGGGTTCTTGCAGACCAATCACTTTGGTCCGTGCAGAATTGACACGCTGTTAGATTTTTGGAGAGGTGCACGTCAGGCTACGGCGTATGGGTGTGCGTCTATGCGTAAGCTACGGCTTAGGTCCGACGCAGAAGTATAAATCAGCCTTTACTCTAAGCTTTTTAACACTGCGCATTAGCGACATCTGGTGGTCAGACATGGTTTCTCCAGCCTATCTAACGAAACATCGCGGAGCAGAGGATGGGTTGAAAAAAGTTTTTAATCTGTGCCAACTCGTGTCATGCGTAGCCTAGTCCGGTCAACAGATTCACATATTGATCAATAATTTAAAATATACAAGTGTGTGATTATAATTAATAAATAACGTGAGTAGTAGCAAAAATATTTTGGGTGAGCTGTTCGGGGTCTCTGAGACCCCAGCTAGAACATGATCAAATGCAATAGAGATGTGACGTGCATTCAGTTTCTGTCTGGTGTTGAGGTTATTCTAAATTTATTCTAAACTATTCTACTGAATCCCACATAAGTTTACACACACACACACACACAACCAAGTCAATGTAAAGTCAAATACAAGAGTCATGCGAAGCGCCGATTTTTTTTAAACCAGAGCTGTCCGACCTTCCGATACCGCATGACGTTCGAAGCTTCAAACGACATCAATCACGTGGTATTGTCATTTCGATACAAGCATCGGCACAGTGTGTGACACAACAGTGCTTTGAAAACTGTGTCGGAGCATCGGAGCCTCTGTATCAGGGGCGGCGTTTCCGTATGGCAGAGTATGGCAGTTGCCATACCCTAGCCCAGTCAGGTGTGCCGTGGAAAAATATCCAAATATCTCTATTTTAATTTGTTATTATTATTTTAAATCAATGCTACTGGTCTTCCTTATGTCTGTTTGAGGGTTTTATAAATATTTATCCAATGAAAAGCATTTAAAAGAGCTTGTCACTAAAGCTCGTAACGCCATCTCAAACTGTCAGCGAAACCTCATAACTTCACCCCGCCTCCATTCAGATTGACGCGCCACGCACAGCCTGGAGACAGATCTCTGCTTGTTCGCAATGTAAAGGTAAATAAATAACTGTGATGTTTGAAAAAGTACAGCGTTTTGTTTATTCAAACACTATGTCTATAAAGGTAAATGTTTTTGTGTGTTTGAAGAGAGGAGAAGAGTCTAGCTTTTGACGTCTAGTTGTAGCCATACTTTTGTACGTTTTAAATATCCTGTGCATATTAGTGATGGGAAGTTCGGATCATTTTACCGACTCGGACCTTTGAGTCTCGTTCAGCAAAATGAACGAATCTTTTTTCTAGTAATTTCGTTCATTTCGTTCATTTCAGCAAAATATGATTAAAATGTTACGTGTTACTTCCCTAATACGTCTACTACTTACGCAAACGTTGATCACACTACAAACAATACAAAACTATAATGCTCTAAGAAACAGAAAAGATTAATTCATTGTTTACCTGGGTCTTCTGTCTATGATTAGCTCACCTCACCTCTTATCTGACAAGTCTTCGGGTTTGGGCTTATGGGGCTGTCACGTGATGAATGAACGACTCAAACCCGAAGACTCGAGAGATGAACTAATCAATTCTCTTTCCGGCTCAGACTGCATTGGTTAAAGCTTATGGGGCTGTCACGTGATGAACGAACGACTCGGAAAAACCCAAAGACTCGAACCAGGTGAAGTACTTGACTAATTCCAGTACAGAATCTATAGGATGTTGCGCATGCGCGACTGAACGAATCACTCCCCGAGACGACTCGTTCTTCCCGAGTCACATTAAAGATTCGTTCAAAATGAACAAATCGTTCAAGAACGACCCAACACTAATTGACACCCTGTCTACAATCTCCTGATTAACCTACCAACCCACATACAAACACCCTTGATTCTTGTACCCGCTTAGTCTTCATAGGGCTTCATCCGGCGCTGCGTGTTCAGCTCCTCCGTCCTCCCTCAGCCCTTTTAAGTGGGATTTGAAAGGAGAGAGAAAAAAAAATATATAAATAGAGAAAAATAAATAAAACAACACTTATACCTGCTTGTTCAACCCAGTTCTTCCCAAATAATGTAAAAATAATGATTTCATGTTTCTTCCTGGATTTAATACATTCTTGATTATAAACTGCTCACCCTTATTCTCTAGTTCATCCTTCAACTAATTTCTTTCAACAGTATATTTCCTACAGTACATTATAATGTGTTCAACTGTTTCATTAATGTCACGTACCTCATATAGCCCTGTTGGATGTTTACTTATTAAATCCATTGTACTGTTCAACCTTGTATGCCCCAATCACAACCTTGTAATCATGTTCTGCTCCAACCTGATACTCTTCCCCATCCACTGTTGATTGTATATGATACAAATGCCTACCTTTGGTATCTATGTCCCAATACTGCTGCCATCATTTCCAAATATTAATTTTGATAATTGATTTAATTTCTGACCTACTAAAAGGAATCTGAATATCAACTATTTCTCGTTCTGTGGCCTTTTTTGCTAAATTATCTGCCTCTTCATTACCTCTCAACCCAATATGTGCCGGTACCCACAGAAACTGAACTTCTATACCATTTTGCTTAAGTGAATATAATTCTTGAAAAATCTCTATTATCATATCTTGTCTTATTTTTGACCTGCTGATTCAAACTTATTAGGGCTGAACTTGAATCTGAACATATTACTGCCTTGGATATTTTAACTTCACTAATCCACCTTATTGCCATAATTATTGCAAACATTTCTCCAGTAAACACTGATAAACAATCTGATATTCTACTGCTCTTATTTACTTTTAACTTTGGTATTACAAATGCAGAGCCCACATGACCCGTTTTTGGATCCTTTGAGGCATCTGTGAAAATGTGCATATATTCTCCATACCTTGACCCCATATATTCCCTTACATCATATACCTCTGTTTCGTAAGCCCTTTCCGTTTGCCTTGTTTCTAATAAACTAAGATGGTTAGTTCTCAACTTTTGGTTGGGGCATAACCCACATTGGCACTGGAGATAAAGGAATTATTGGAGCATGTCCTACCTCCTCCAGTCTCATATCACTTACTAATTTCCCCACTCTCCAACCAAAACTATTACACTCTTTTTTTCTCGTGTTCCCAACTAGGTCTTAACACTTTCTTTGTAGGGTGATTTTCACTCTGACCTCTTAAATTTGCCCAATAGGATACTATTAACTGTTGTCTTCTTATCTGTTATGGCATTTCTCCCATCTCTACTTGAAGAGCTGAAACTGGAGAAGTTAGAAACACTCCCCAACAAATCCTTAGGGCTTGAGACTGAATTCTATCCAATTTAATTAAATTAGATTTATTTGCAGAGCCATATACTAAACAACCATAATCTATTATAGATCTTATCATGGATATATATATAGTTTTTTAAAGCCTCTCTATCTGCTCCCCATTCCTGGTGTAAGGGAAACAGGTCAATAATTTAGCTCAAAGGGAATCATTTAAGAACTGGCCAGAAATACCCCTCATCACATTAACTACTCGCTTACATCTTCCCACCATCTTTTCTACATCCTCTCTCCAGGTTAATCTACTGTCAAACCATACTCCTAAAAATCTTATTGTATGTACACGTTCTAACTCTTGTTTATATAATTTTAACTTAATATCAACAGTCCTCTTCATATTTGTAAACAATATTATTTTTGTCTTTTCCACTGAAAACTTAAAACCATTTTCCCTTGACCACTGTTCTACTTCATTTAATGCACCTTGCATCTTCTTTATAGTATACTCTATATTCTTTCCTTTAAACCAAAGAGCCCCATCATCAGCAAACAAAGACTTCCCCAGACTTGAATTTATCCTTGAAAAAACATCATTAATCATGATGATAAATAACAGTGGACTAATTACACTGCCCTGGGGTGTTCCATTCTCGATTACTCCACTGGAGGATACAGCGCCACCAACCTTCACCCTTATATTCTTCCAATTAAAAACTCTTTAATCCAATTGTACATTATTCCTTTTATACTCAACTTTTCTAATTTTATTAATAATCCCTCTTTCCACAACATATCATACGCCTTTTCTATATCGAAAAAAACAGCGATGACACTCTCCTTGTTTACAAATGCCTTTCTTATATCATCTTCTAAAGATACTATTGAATCCAAAGTCCCTCTTCCCCACCTAAACCCACTTTGATAAGGAGAAAACCAGTTAATTTTTTCCAAATAATATGTCAATCTGTCTGTAATCATTCTCTCCACGACCTTACATAAATGAGAAGTTAAAGCTATTGGACGATAACTCATAGGATTACTTGGATCTTTTCCAGGCTTTTTAATAGGTATAATTAATGCTTCCTTCTAACTTTGAGGAAGTATACCTTCCATCCATATTCTATTGTAAAATGCTAAAGTCACCTTCATAGAATTTTCACTAAAATGCTTCATCATACTAGGCCTGATTTTACAGCGTATAACCTATTATATATTTTGTGTGATCCTATTTATTTTATTCCTTTTATAGACTTAATTTCTGTTTTTCTCCTTTCACAGAAGCGCAGCAGGTGCATGATGCAACAATTGAATCCTCATGATCTTGTCTATGCTGCTGCTATTCACGTATATAAAGCTAAAGTCCTGTATGACCCCCCCCCCCCACAAAAAAAAACAAAAAATTTATTTTTGCATTATAATAATCACTAAAAGAAACA